>NC_090257.1:42025094-42057594 GCF_037325665.1 Littorina saxatilis
CTCTAACTCTCTCTCTCTCCGAGTCTCTCTCTCTCCAAGTTCTCACTCTCCCTCTCTCCCCCTCTCCCTCTCTCCCCCTCTCCCTCTCTCCCCCTCTCCCATCCTCCGATCTCACTCCCTCTCTCTCCCTAACTACTCTCTCTCTCTCTCTCTCTTTCTTTCCCCCTCTCTCTCTTTCTCCCTCACTCCCCCTCTTTCTCCTCTCTGTCTCTCCCTCTCTCTCCCTTCCTCTCTCTCTCTCTCTCTCTCTCTCTCTCTCTCTCTCTCTCTCTCTCTCTCTCTCTCTCTCTCTCTCTCTCTCTCTCTCTCTCTCTCTCTCTGAATTGAGGAATAGTATAAAAGAAACAACTACAAAGCGCCACGAGACTGTTATCTGGCGGTGAACAGCGCTATAGAAGAATGTTTTATTATTATTACTATTAATTAATTTTTCGTCTTCTTTTGCGAAAAAGACGCACATTAATTTTAGTTGGAGCCCTGTGTCTTTTTGTTTTTTGCTTGAAGTTCTAAGTCCGCCGCAACTAGTAAGACTTATCCCATCCAGACAGCACAAGGAGATCGACAAAATTAACACGTACACGTGTGTCCATCAACCTGAACTCAGGTCAAAATGAGTTCGGCTCATTCTATCCCTGACAGGATGCCTTGGTTTTCCTTGTCTGGCGAGGAAATCGATTTTTTTTTTTACATATTGAGATCTTTTCGTAATGTGTTATGGATATAAGCAGATTCGCGATCGTCGATAACAATTTTTCATGGTGTTGTGTAATTTTTAAATTACAAAGGAATTGACATGTAAGACAGTTTCAAGCGAGCATTTTTTCGCGGCTGTATATTTACTGTGCGAACAACTTTAAATATGGCAAAAGTGTCACGTGATAATCAACCGTTTGGTTTCGGCGCTCGCTGGAGCAGACGATTTTTTCTGACAGTGATGCAACCATATATTACGGTCTCCTTCCGGCAGCAGTCCCAAAATTTCGACTTGTTTTGACCTTAGAACGATGTCTTTATCATAACTGTGAAGAACAGAACGGAGATCACTGTCGAAGTCGGCCAATCTGCAATCATTTTCGTCTCGCGAACACTGCTCGCGAATAACATATGGGAGATAACTCTGTATTCTTGTTTTGATAGATTCGCGTAGGACTTTAGCGTCCGGTCAGAGAGATAACTGGCGATAGCCGTGGAGCGATGATGATCAGAATGGTGTGTCCATATACATAGCACTGTGGGGTCGAAAAAAAAAAAAGAAAAAAAAAAAAGAAAGAGGAAAAAAAAAAAGGGTTGAAGCAGCCTGCATGCAACTGAGATAAAAAAAAATTAAAAAAAAACCAAAAAACACACGTACACGAACATGTCCATATGTATATAGCGCTGTGGGGTCGATCGTACAGAAGCTATTATATACGATACATGTAGCAACAATCTCTAACAACATGCAGTCACGTATTTATGGAAGTTTGTCACTGTTGTTTTTCGCGGGAGCGTTGCCATTGGCAACATGATAATTGCAGGGTGTTGCCTCGGCGAAGCTGCAACACAACACTGTCTTTGGAATTGAATATATTTGTCACATAAGAATATTTTGGGTTCAGTCCGGGTCTTTGTTCTAGTAGGGGTCAATATGTAAAAGTATGTCTGTGGTTTTATTTTCTGTTTATTGCTGAAGTTCTGCGGTTGGTTTCAAGTAAAGTATGTTTTATCTTGATGAAATTGCGACACTGGAATTTAATACATTATTTTGTCACATAATAATATTTTGGGTTTAGTCCGGGTCTTTGTTCTAATAGGGGTCAATATGTAAAAATATGTCTGTGGTTTTATTTTCTGTTTATTGCTGAAATTCTGCGGTTGGTTTCAAGTAAAGTATGTTTTATCTTGATGAAGTTGCGACACTGTTTTTTGGGGTATTGAAAACGCTGTCTTTGGAATTTCATTTCATTTTTCATTTCATTTTTCATTTTCATTACTTTATTGTCCCATCGCTGGGAAATTCGGGTCGCTTCCTCCCAGTGGAAAGCTAGCAGCAACGGAGTCGCGCTACCCAGGTGTCTGCGTGTTTAGGTGTATTCAGCCACCTGCACTTATGGCAGAATGACCAAGGTCTTTTACGTGCCATTGTGATGACACGGGGGTGGGACATGGCTTCCGTCTCTGGGTCTGCACATAAAGTTGACCCGTGTCCGTCCCGGCCCGAATTCGAACCTGCGACCTTCCGATCACAAGTCCAGTGCTCTACCAACTGAGATTTGTCACATACGAATATTTTCGGTTTCGGTTCGCGTCTTTGTTCTAACAGAGATCAATTTTAATCAATATGACTGCAAGTGTGCGACACAATACTGTTTTGGAATGAAAAAAGTCATGATTTGTGTCTGTCTTTGTTCTAACAGAGATCAATTTCAATCAATATGACTGCAAGTGTGCGACACAATACTGTTTTGGAATGAAAAAAGTCATGATTTGTGTCTGTCTTTGTTCTAACAGAGATCAATTTCAATCAATATGACTGCAAGTGTGCGACACAATACTGTTTTGGAATGAAAAAAGTCATGATTTGTGTCTGTCTTTGTTCTAACAGAGATCAATTTCAATCAATATGACTGCAAGTGTGCGACACAATACTGTTTTGGAATGAAAAAAGTCATGATTTGTGTCTGTCTTTGTTCTAACAGAGATCAATTTCAATCAATATGACTGCAAGTGTGCGACACAATACTGTTTTGGAATAAAAAAAAAGTCATGATTTGTGTCTGTCTTTGTTCTAACAGAGATCAATTTCAATCAATATGACTGCAAGTGTGCGACACAATACTGTTTTGGAATAAAAAAAAAGTCATGATTTGTGTCTGTCTTTGTTCTAACAGAGATCAATTTCAATCAATATGACTGCAAGTGTGCGACACAATACTGTTTTGGAATAAAAAAAAAGTCATGATTTGTGTCTGTCTTTGTTCTAACAGAGATCAATTTCAATCAATATGACTGCAAGTGTGCGACACAATACTGTTTTGGAATGAAAAAAGTCATGATTTTTGTCTGTCTTTGTTCTAACAGAGATCAATTTCAATCAATATGACTGCAAGTGTGCGACACAATACTGTTTTGGAATAAAAAAAAAGTCATGATTTGTGTCTGTCTTTGTTCTAACAGAGATCAATTTCAATCAATATGACTGCAAGTGTGCGACACAATACTGTTTTGGAATAAAAAAAAAGTCATGATTTGTGTCTGTCTTTGTTCTAACAGAGATCAATTTCAATCAATATGACTGCAAGTGTGCGACACAATACTGTTTTGGAATGAAAAAAGTCATGATTTGTGTCTGTCTTTGTTCTAACAGAGATCAATTTCAATCAATATGACTGCAAGTGTGCGACACAATACTGTTTTGGAATAAAAAAAAAGTCATGATTTGTGTCTGTCTTTGTTCTAACAGAGATCAATTTCAATCAATATGACTGCAAGTGTGCGACACAATACTGTTTTGGAATAAAAAAAAAGTCATGATTTGTGTCTGTCTTTGTTCTAACAGAGATCAATTTCAATCAATATGACTGCAAGTGTGCGACACAATACTGTTTTGGAATAAAAAAAAAGTCATGATTTGTGTCTGTCTTTGTTCTAACAGAGATCAATTTCAATCAATATGACTGCAAGTGTGCGACACAATACTGTTTTGGAATGAAAAAAGTCATGATTTGTGTCTGTCTTTGTTCTAACAGAGATCAATTTCAATCAATATGACTGCAAGTGTGCGACACAATACTGTTTTGGAATGAAACAAGTCATGATTTGTGTCTGTCTTTGTTCTAACAGAGATCAATTTCAATCAATATGACTGCAAGTGTGCGACACAATACTGTTTTGGAATGAAACAAGTCATGATTTGTGTCTGTCTTTGTTCTAACAGAGATCAATTTCAATCAATATGACTGCAAGTGTGCGACACAATACTGTTTTGGAATGAAACAAGTCATGATTTTGTCTGTCTTTGTTCTAACAGAGATCAATTTCAATCAATATGACTGCAAGTGTGCGACACAATACTGTTTTGGAATGAAACAAGTCATGATTTGTGTCTGTCTTTGCTTTAGCAGGGTTCTGTATTTTTATCTACATATTTCTATGGGTTCTAGGCTAATGGCGCGTTTTATTCCGGTGCAAATTCCGACGACGATCTTTACGTCAATTTGGTTATGACAAAGTTTGAGACCCCCCACCCCCCCCCCCCCCCCCCCCTCAAAAAAAAAAAAAAGTCACACAAACATTCCACGGTTTTATTTGAAGAATCCGATTATTTATACAGATATAACAAGAGGCACTTTATTTTTTTGTTCCACAAGTTTCAAGGGTTATAACATGGCCTCTGATTGACTAAGTCGACAGGACGACTGGGGAATCTGGGAAAACGCTGGGCTCTTTTGTTATTCTGACAATTCAGTCTTTGGCTTTAGGGGTGGTGGGGAGGGGTGGTATGTTGATTATTTAGATGTTGCAGCATAATTGTGAATATGACGGTGATTTTAGGAGCCTGGTGGGAAGTCATTAGGAGTTACGACAGGAAAATCAGAATTTAGTAATTATGACCAACTTGGAAAACATCCTTAACTACGGCACAAATATTAATAGTTATTGTTCGTCAGTTTTGTGGGAAAACATGATTTTCTGATATTGTGTCTAAGACAACCAATCACTGATATTTAAAAATAAATATAGCCTATTTTCTTCCCTGTCAGTTGCAGCCATTTCAACATCTGCACCCCCCCCCCCCCCTCCAACCCGCCCCCTCCACGGCCCCGACCGACTGAGAAACCCAATCGAACAGTAGCTTTAATTGCTTCCCCCTTAAACAACATCCCCCTTAAACAACATCCCCCTCAAACGGTCATCACAAATGAATGTCCGCTAATGATTATAGACTGGCCAGTCCAAACAGAACTCTCATTTGGCTGTCAGTGTAACATTGTATGGGACACACCACATTCCCCGGCGCGAAAACTGAATACGGGGTCTCCGTAACAGCGGGATTTCCACTTTGGCTGCTCGCCTGCGCGAATCCCCGAAGCGAGCGATGACGTACCGTCTACTTGTCGATGCATATAGGTCGGGGTTATAGGTCAGACAAGGCGCCGAAAGAAAGTCGAATCATATCTCTAAACAGAGGCTTTTCGCTCTGCAGTTTGGATAGGAGTGTGGGATTTTGCACCGCTGTTTGATCTGCAGACGACTCATTTCTCAAACTGACACAGGGCAAGAGTTGCTGAAGCAGAATCTTGGACGAGCGATCTTCATTCTTTCCTCTTCGTTTCGCACTCGACCCCGGCTCGCGCACGCTGCGTGCAGCAAAACGATTTGATTGGCCGTGGTGCGGTCTATTCCGGTGGAAATTCCGACGACGATCTTGACGTCAATGAAATGGCCAGAAAGTTGCCTTCACGCACAGAAGACACAGTATCGCGCAGGTGTTGAGATCGCAAGGATTCCGCTCTGTGTGCTCCGGTGTGGACTTATAAACCTCATCGAACTTGTACGCCAGTGAACTCTATCGACTTTGCAAGGTGAGATTGATACACTTTTACTTGTGGCTTCACTTGCGATCGTGGCTTTTGGGAGGGGAGAGCGAGCCGACAGGTAGTATAACTATAACTCCTCCCTCGGGTTGTCTGGGGCGAATTTCATCACTGCCGGAAAAAGCACGGCGAAATTTCTGGACCTCACGCCGTAAATCGATTTGAGCGAGCAGCAGAGATGTCTGCGCGATACATTCCACGTTTTAAAATCATCCCAAACCGAAAAAAAAAGTTCGAGGCTTAATCGAGGGCTTGATTATTGATCTGCGAAGCTTTGCTAGCGTAGGCGTTTCATTCATTTGGGCCAAGGGCGGATAACACAGCCGGTGTAACACGAAATATTTACTCCACGAAAAATTTACTCCGGAGTAAAAATTTCGTACGAAATTCTTACTCCGAGTACACCTTCCGTACGAGAAAAGAACTCCCCAAGGCACGAAATAATTACTCCCTCCACGAAATTTGTACTCCCCGATTTTTTTACTTCCAGTAAAAATCTCGTACGCAACTTGATTGGGATGCGGGCGAATTGATAATGCCATATATTTGATCTCGCGCAAACAAATGTCGCAATACCCCTCCCCCGACCCCTTCCACCCCCCAAACTAACAAGGGACAGGGGAGTCAAAGTTTGGTACACCTGGCGTGGGCAGTTAAATTGCTCGTGTTAGGGTGGAGTAATTTATTTGTTTTTTTATTCGTCAGGGGAGTAAAATTTGTGTACAAAATGTTACTCGGAACACACCTGTTGTGGGGAGTTATTTTCTCGTGTTATGGGAGAGTATTTTTTTCGTAAAGGGAGTAACTTTTTAGAACGAAATTTTTACTCCGGAGTAAAAATATCGTGGGAGTAATTTTCTCGTGTTACACCGGGCGCTCTTTCCGCGGAGCAGACGACATTAATTTTAGAGTGGTGGTTTTGTCCTGTCAAAGTGTGCCGACTTTCTAGTCGAGAGGGTTGGAAGAAAGCAGATTGCGACACACGTGAGGGTTACCGTGCTCCAACAACCTACGTTTTGTCTGTGTGTGTGACAGTATCGCCAAGACGAGTACTGCTGTGGATTGTGATTTCAGTCACCCACTTTGATGGGTCAGCCATTTAGCCAACTGTTTGGAACGTATCCCCAGGTAAGACTGAAATGAAAAGTGACTTGATAACGTGTGCCATTTTGCCATTACGTCCGTGACCGGGACAAGGACCTTAGTAGTGATTCGAGCATGCCTTTCCTTCATTTGAGTTGGGCGTATATATATATAACCGTTCTGCCGGTTCAGTGACACACTTCTCTCTTTATTTTGCTCGACGAGATGACGATTTATTGTGTTTGATAAGTCCATCAAAACGCTAATTTACCAGTACAAATCGTTTATAACTTTATTTTTCGGTGCAGTAAAACGATGAAATGAGACACTTGATGAAATCGATCTGATTTTTAATCGATAACAGTTAACACTTCATTTCTTTTCTTATCTTACCATTATGATTTGGGGACCTGGAAGAATGCAGTTTTGACTTTTAATAGTTTTATAACACAGACAGGTATTCAGTGCAGGATGTGTGTCAAGTGGAAGTGTCAGCTGACAAGACCTGTTGCACTGACAGTGTCACTGTCACAGTCTCATGCAATATGAAGTTCATGTAACACTAACACCTCACAGCTGATAGGGACAAGTGTACGTACGTTTAAAAGTGCTTCTAAAGTAAACAAGCAGTTGCTTCGTGTGTGCAACTTTCAACAGTCATAGACTCATACACAGGTATACCCACAAACGCGTAGGCGATGTGTGCTGTCAAACCAAGCGGGTCCTTCGTGTGTACCAGTACCACTCTAATTTCTAAAATACACAGGGGTATACATGTAGGCCCTACCTACAAACGCGTAGGCGATGTCTACTGTTAAACTAAGCGGTTGCTTCGTGTACGTACAGAGGAACACCCCTTCCCCACTTTAGATTCCCTCCCTTTTAAGACCCTGTTTTCTCGGATTTTTTTGTTCATATATATTATATCCTCTGTAAATTTACCCCCATTGTAAGACTCCCTTCTTAAGACCTGATTTTCTCAGATTTTCAAGGTCTTAAAAGTGGGTTCCACTGTACTACTGTAAATTACACAGGGGTATACCTGCAAACGCGTAGGCGAAGTCTACATTGAAAGATGTAAAGTGAGACGGCGTGTAGGCTCGAGACGTTGTGCAATGTCACGTCACTTGTATCGGGAAAGAAGGACAATGTACGGCTGTTTTCTCACTGTTGTCATAACAACGGCTGCAATATTTTGATGTTTACCCGCACACACACTTACACACACACACACAAGCACTAAACGAAAGTGAAATATAAAACAGAGTTTAATTGCTTACTTAAAATGATGTACAAACTCAAGATAATGCTGCGCTGTTGATGTTGACTTGCATTTGTGGATATTTCGGACTTTCCCGACTGTACAGCGTTGATTTTTTCTCAGAATTTCTCAGAAAAACTGATAACGTGATTGTTTTCGTTTGCATAATTTGGGTTTTTCCCGAACCGGCCACGAGTCCCCCCGGATGCTGTTGCTTAAACAGAAACAACGATGTAGATATTACAATCTGCACACATCTTTATGATAATTGGTCATTTTAATGTCCCCGCCCGGATGTGTTGTCACTTGCAGTTGCACTTTCAGCAGTGACTTTGCGAAATGCAGACTCCATATGAGATATGGTCTGGCTGTGTTTATTTTGAGCGGATAGCGGAGTGGTTGTGTCTGGTACGCAGTAAAGTGATTATGTTGGAAAGCGGCGAGATTTGATTAAAGCATTAATTTTTCTCTCTGTTTCTGTCTGCCTGTCTGTCTCATTGTCTATTTCTCTTGCTCTGCCTTTCTGTCTCTCAGTGTCAGTCTGTCACTATCTCAGTCTCTGTTTCTCAGGATGTCTGTTCCCTGTCCGACCTTCTCTCTCTCTCTCTCTCTCTCTCTCTCTCTCGCAAAAACACACACACACACACACACACACACACACACACACACACACACACACACACACACACACACACACACACACGTGTGCGCGCGCGTCATTCCATATAAAAGAAATACACAGATATCATTAAGTCGAACAAGAACCAACACACAAACAGCGTTTAAATATATATTATATAGAATAAGAGAATTGTTACTGCTCAAAAAAGGACTGAACAACGAAGAAGACAAAAAGGAATCGGTAATGACGACATTAACCTTCTATCAAGCTGTTTAAATTAAAGATGAGCTTTTCTTGACGCACTCAGTGACTGGTTTTACTTTTAATGACAATCGTCGCCACCGTCCAATATTGAGAGTGGACATCACGTCATACGATTCCGGATGCGCCATGATCATTACTTTGTCGTGACGAAGTCTCGGCTGAACTTGAAGAGGCCTTTCCGGTGGTGCGTCGGTGCCGACTTGACACTCGGAATGTGTGTATATTTCGATCAGGCAAAAAAAAAAAAAGTCTGTTTACGGTATCCCGACCGACCCTATTTTTTCGCGCGACCCTAGACTTTTTTTTTTGGCATTTGGAAAAAAAAAGAAAAAAAGTCTGTTTTTTTGGCAAAATAACTTAAAAATATGGGTTTTTTTGAGAAAAAAAAATCCCGACCTATCGACCCTATTTTTTTGGCCTATGTTACCGTAAACAGACTATTTTTGTTTGCCTTATAGTTAAGACAGTGACATCTTTGTTTTAAAGCATTCCATATAAGCTATGACAGCAATGACATTGACGTCAAATAAAATATACCCACGATAGCCGGCAATACAGGTTACAATAGATGTACTAGAAATGAACATAACAACCCGCGTTGACGGTTGAGTGATTAGCGATGATACACGGTTGTCTTGGCACACACCTGTTAATTATTCAGGTGCGACATTGCTTTTTGACGCACGTGCCGACCAGAAACTCGCTGTCTCCAGTGGTCTTAGGACAGCTAAACATTTTTAATCTAACAGTAACGAGCGAGATATTTTTGTACTCGAAAAACTCTCTCCGTTGTTCAAGCGTTGACCAGCTAATGTATATATAGTTTGATTGTTCTTCGTTGCTGACCAGGTCATGGGAGCGACTGGAGTATATATAATTCATCCTAGCCTGTACTCTTCACATGGGTACAGTTTATTTCAGGCACAACGACCAGGAAACGACACATCGTATTGGGAACATTTATATGTCCTAAAAAGGTTGATGTTTACGAAAGAACATACTGCGTGCATAATTGTTTTTCACAACCAGACCCGTACTATTTCCGCAATCTCGCTTTTTCCCTATATATCATATATATATATTACACCCACAAGGAAGATACTATCATATGTTTATGTTAATGTATCGCTCCGGAGATGAATATAATCTGTTATCAGCCGGGTTTATCAGAATGCAAGATTTTCCCAGCTGAATGAAAGGTTGGCTGTTTCGGCATACATGTGGCTGATGGTGATAATCAATATCTCCGTTTTCACGACCGATCCTATTTTTTTTCTCCCCACCCTAGAATTCATTTTTTGACCCTAAAACATAAAATATTCATTACATGATTAATTAAAAAGGGCAAAACGCCATTGTGCAGATTTTACAAGGAAAATTAAAGTAATTGATGAACTGTTGGAACATTGTCAAAGCTTTAAGCCGACTCGGTGCAGTTTGCAAGGAGCTTGTGAATGATAAAAACGTTTGTGTCACCAGGCGTATGGTTGTGTCACTGTGTCAGGCACACAAAACGGGCAGGTTATCTGTTATGTTCAATTATCAACCCGCTGTTATATTTTGCACTCCCACGCTTTTGCTTTGTTGCGCGTGGTTCAGTATTTATGGGCATGTATGTTGAAGGAAGCCGGAGTAACGAGCACCGTGAAATCTGAATGTCGTATGTGCTTTGCTTGTCTGCTGTGTATGGTAATGTGCAACAGGTGTACGATGGTGAACCAGGTGTGTTGTATGAGATATCATCTTTATTGTTCAAACATATCCCGCCTCAAACAGTAACACTTTCTATGTGTGTGTGTGGAGAGAGAGAGAGAGAGAGAGAGAGAGAGAGAGAGAGAGAGAGAGAGAGAGAGAGAGAGAGAGAGAGAGAGAGACAGAGAGAGACAGAGAGAGACAGAGAGAGAGATCTTCTGTTTTTTTTCCAAACCAACCATCTTCTCTTTTTAAACAAAATCTTCTCGTGTCTTAACATCTCACTTCTTCTTCTTCCTGCAGACGCCGCGCCCGCCAGCAGGGTCCGCTATGACGGGAACGGTTCACTTCGACGTCCCAGACACCGCTCACTCCACCTCCCGGTCCTCCAGGCCCTTCCTCAGTCGCAACGTCTCCATGGAGGAGGCAGACAACTCCGTCAACGAGATCCACGAGAGCCTCCCTCGCAAGGCCGCCGTCAGGCTCTACCGCCAGATCAGCTCAGGTTTCAACTCAAGAACGATCAGATGCATCTTGGTGGTTTCGCTCGGCCTCAACCTGATTTTCGCCATCCTCGTTGGGATTTTTGTTGGGTTCTGGCAGTCGTCCAGGGACTTTAACACTGACAGCAGTGCGGATGCAATAAGCAGCATGCCCACTAGAGAACAGTTGTATTCGTGTTTTCCGTGCTCGGAAGAGGGGATTCCTGGACTGCAGATGTCGGTGCGGTCCAAGAACGGTGTGTGTTGTGCCAAAGACAGTATACCTGGATTCGAACGCTCCAACAGATATGTGAGTATTATTTGATTTTTGTTCTCTTTCCATGTTTTTTTAGCACTCGTTCTACTGCAGTTTTGTGTGTGTGTGTGTGTGTGTGTGTGTGTGTGTGTGTGTGTGTGTGTGTGTGTGTGTGTGGTGGATAATGTGTTTATAAATCACTGTTCTGGTAATAGAAAAATAACTTTTACTCCTTGACTTTTTGATGAATGAACTATGACCTGTATCACTTTATTCCTTTTAAATTAAAATGTTAAATCATCTGTTTATATTTTAATTTGTATTGCCTTATTTAAGTAGAATGGCAATCAGAAATGCAATTTTGCTATCGGTCCAATTGTGTGTGTGTTTAGAAAACACCTGGACTGTACCAGTACCCAATACCATTTAATAGTATTATAATCTGTCTGTTTTTCATGCTTCATTCTACAACAGCAATGCGATATTAAACACAAATGCTGTGTATAATTATATTATCATGTTATGTGCAACCCCATTCTACAACAGCAATGCGATATTAAACACAAATGCTGTGTATAATTATATTATCATGTTATGTGCAACCCCATTCTACAACAGCAATGCGATATTAAACACAAATGCTGTGTATAATTATATTATTATGTTATGTGCAACCCCACCAAGTTCTCACCTGTCGAAGAATATTTAAGTTTAATGCAAAACCAGCAGGGGCATGTGAAAAGGAGAAAGCTTCGGCTTTGCATATAATCTCACCTGTCGTTTTCCATGGGTAAAGAAGTGTTTGCTGTATAATTCACTAATTGCTCTTTTCTCCTGTCAGTCACATGGACTACTTGGCATACATGTTTAAAAAAAAATTAATCTCCTTTGTGTTGATACATTGACTCTTCTACACATAATGTATAAAATGTAACATACAACAAGCCTAAACGAAAACTTCAACACTGAACGTAGAGCGCTAAACTCTTTTGCGGACGCAGATAGACTTTAAAACAAATAATTATTATATATATATTGTAAAAGAAGTTTAAAGACAAGTTCACCTCGATCTGAACGCCCGGGGGAAGGGGGGAGGGGGCGGAGGGGATTGTTCTGTTAACAATAGGCTCACGACCAAAATAGAGATTTAAAATCCTTTTACTTAGTTTTAGGGGATACAGACTTGCAGACAAATAATGCATAGATGTGACATATCAACAAGTCAGAAAGACAAGTCCACCACTGGACACAGAATGCGATTTTACACAAGAAGAACGTTTTACTTTCATGCATCTTTAAACAACAAGTTCACGGCAGAACACAGAGACTATCTCCTCTCTGGGAACAAAGACTTAATACTCAAAAGATCAACATAATATCAAAACTACTCAAAAGATCAACATACTATCAAAACTCCACAAAAGATCAACATAATATAAATACTACACAAAAGATCGACATAATATAAATACTACACAAAAGATCAGCATAATGTCAACAAGTTCGAACTAGCCTAATTAGCGCCACAAGTAGGACTTTTCCACAATGAACCGAGCGTTAACGAGAAACAGAAGAAAAAACCCGCGGCGACCCCGAGTTCGGTGGACACATGAATTATGTTGAGGATTACTATACAGGTCCACGCGCGGCTGGGAAATCCCCAGGTCGCGCTGACGAAGCAACCGGTTGCGGGCATGGCAGAGTGCGCGAAAACTAGGCCTTGGTTGTGGGCTCCAGGGCACGTGGTGAGATCGATAGTATCAGCGGCCCGGCATTGAGCATTTTCATGTTAACGTCCCCGTCGGCATCTGTATAAGTGAAAGTAACTTAACTTTGTATACCGTGTTTTGATTAGGCCAAAAAAAAAATAGGTATGGTTACGGTAACATAGCCCCAAAAAATAGGGTAGGTAGGTAGGCAATCACTTTTTTTTTTAAACTTTTTTTTCTAATGTGTACAAATTAAACCTACTTGACAGGGAAATAAGTGTGCGACACGGGCGCTTTCGCTTTCATTGCGTTTTTTGCACTGTTTTTGTTTTTTTTTTAATTTTTTTTGACAAATGTAATAAAAAGTTATAGGATCGGCCCCTAAAAATAGGGTAGGTCGGGTTACCGTAACCACACCTATTTTTTTTTTAGGCCTTATAACCGTGATATGATGTTGGTCTTTTTGTTTTGTTTACTTGAAATTGCGAGGGAACTTTGACGATCGATGTTAGCCTTGTTCACAGCCCGGCATCGAGCATTCCGATGTTATTAAAGTTCTTGAAGGCACATGTTATAAGTGAAAATAACTAAAGTGTGTATACCGTTGTCCATGGCCCAGCATCGAGAAATACATTAAGATATCTATAGCGGAGAAGCCATTTTGCAGCCCTTTCATGGCAAAATTAATTTGGAGAAGTCCAAGGGACATTCGCTTTGATGTATTTTATACACACATGCAATGAGAACCTCAAGAATGCCCCGAAACTATGTTTCTTTATTAAATATATATATATATGAAAATAGAAATACAGTGTCTGCTTGTAAGCTGTTGTTGGTTAGACCAGTAAGTTAGAGTCCCGATTCTGTTGTTCAGTGTTTTTTTGTTCCTCATCAGTACGTAACAATAGCAGACTACACCCTTGCTAATTTAGGTACTAAACTCTGTAATCTAGTAATTGCGTGCAAGATTTCCGAATGGAGAAGTTACAGTCTGCAAAAAATACCCTAAACCATCCATACAATGACATTGACAATGCGTTTTGCGTTTGAACTATGATTATGAATAAGTAAACTGAACGTTTAAACACTAATTTTAAGGTATTTATGGTGTCTCATACATTTGACAAAACCCCAACCAACATGATTGTGCAGCCTATGGGGCGAGGTGAGACTTTTTTGAGGGGAGGGGGGGGGGGGGGCAAGAGTATCCGGGTTCGGGGGGTAGTAAGTTGTAGTTTTAAAAGTTGCAGTACCGAAACAGGTACATCATTTGAACGTCACCGTGGTACTTGGTCCTGGTATGCAATTTGTTGATTGTTTAAAATACCGAATCGGATGTGATTGATTGAAGTTAACAGTATGAGTCATTTTTCTTTTTGTCTGTTTCAGCTGCAGTTGACCCGGGATTACGTGCGAGGACACTGTCCTGATAAACAAGGTAAGCAACATTAATCTACATCTTTCATTTTTTAAGCTGTTTTTAATTGTGGCCATTTCTGCGAAAATAGTTACTAAGGTCAATGTATCCCAAGACTGTTTTAAATATTCTTGTCATCTGTTTTACAACATGCTATCACTAATACTTCCTTGAATTTTTAAAAGTTCGGCTTGAAGTGGGAGTCAGTGACCACAGTACAGTTTGTTTACATTATAGTCAACTTTGACCTCGCGTTTCTCCAATCAGAGGGTTTGGTCAACAATGCCCCCAAAAGTCGCAGATATGGCCACAAGTCTTTTTTTATTATCGAAAAATCAGTGCCAAAGCGTCGTAAACCGGGCTTCGTGAAGTCGACTTCTGTTAACTCTCCATAGCTTGGACATGGATGCGACTCGTTCAAGTATGGCTGGACTACGAAGTCGACTCCGCCCATGGATAACATGCTTAACGGAGACTTGTTGTTTTTCAGACACAGAGTGGCCAAGTGGAAACCAAAAGAACGACCCGCCGTCCGCTGCCCATCTGACGCTGGACGTGTCCAAGTCAAAGAAGAACCTGCAGGATCTGCACAAAGACAAACGTGAGCTGCATTTCTATTGTCGCAATTGTGATTTATTTTATAAAACAGTGGAACCCCGTTTTAAGACCTTCAAAACCCTGATACAATCAGGCCTTAAAAGGACTTTTGTTGTCGCATTTTTAATCTATTTTACAATACAGTGGAACTTCGTTGTAAGATCTTCAAAAACCTAATACAATCAGGCCTTAAAGGGACTTTTATTGTCGCATTTTTAATCTATTTTACAATACAGTGGAACTTCGTTGTAAGATCTTCAAAAACCTAATACAATCAGGCCTTAAAGGGACTTTTATTGTCGCATTTAAAAAATGTTTTAGAACACAGTGAAACCCCGTTTTAAAATGTTCGAAAATGAGGGAGTCTTAAAATGGGGGTACATCTGCAGAGGTCATGAACAAAGCATCAGCAAAAGCGAGGTCTTAAAATGGGGGTACATCTGCAGAGGTCATGAACAAAGCATCAGCAAAAGCGAGGTCTTAAAATGGGGGTACATCTGCAGAGGTCATGAACAAAGCATCAGCAAAAGCGAGGTCTTAAAAAGGAGGTACATCTGCAGAGGTCATGAACAAAGCATCAGCAAAAGCGAGGTCTTAAAAAGGAGGTACATCTGCAGAGGTCATGAACAAAGCATCAGCAAAAGCGAGGTCTTTAAAAAGGAGGGAGTCTTCAATCTGGTGGTCTTAAAAGTGAGGCTCCAATGTAGTATGCTAATTGTAGAGTACTCGCACTTTCTCTTACTTTTCTGTTTAAAAAAAAAAGCTTACAAAGTAGCACTACAAGATTGGAACTTTTAATAACTGCTCACCAAAACTTGACAGTTGACTGTCCACATTCAATCCTTTGATCTCTCTCTCTCTCTCTCTCTCTCTCTCTCTCTCACTCTCTCTATCTCCCCCCTCTCTCTCTGCCCTCTCCCTCCCCCCACCCGTCTCTTCTACAAGACGCGAAAACTTGATATTCCACATTCATTGATACCTGTATTTCTTCCCCCAACAGACTACCTGTCATGGAACGTAAAAGACGACACCGGCATCAGCTTCATCTCCAGCGACCTGCGCTACGTCAACGGCACCATCACCATCCCCACCCAGGGCCGCTACCACATCTACACCCACCTTACCTTCGACACCTACTCCAACAACCTGGACCAGGAGCAGCTGGTGGTGGATCACTCCATCGCTAGGATCTCCCGGGGCAGCCCCACCTACCTCGTCCTTGACAAGGTCAACCTTCAGCCCCGCGTCGTCAAGAGTAGCGACCTTGAGGGCACCTTCGAGCTGCGCCAAGGTGACGTTGTCAAGGTCATCGTCTCCTATCCCAGTTACTTGTACAATCTGCCTCAGACGAACGTGTTCGGCTTGTTTAAGCTGGTGTCGGGGTAGACTGAGTTAGTTGTGACAAGCTGTGAGTATTGAGAGAAAATAGTTCTGTCGTGGAGGTGTTCTGTGCATACATGTGAGGATTCCTGGCTTCATAAGAGACTATCGCACAGAGTGAGAGAAGATGAAGAAGACCTGTGGCAAAGACAGGTTGCTGGGGGAATTCCTGGCTTGGTAAGAGATCGCAGAGAGAAGCTGACGACCTTGACAAAGGAATATGTGCTGTGTGCACTCATGACTTTGTTGAAGTTGCCGGGGGATGAAAAGCAAGACTTTTGGGACAGATTGATCATAGAGAGGCTGTGTGTGCAAATGTACAAGGGAGAACTTAAGAAATGACAGTGGCCAAATCAGAGAACTGCCTCAAGGAGGGATGCCCTGTCATGCTTGAACGAGCCGCACCCCTGTCCAAGCTATGGAGAGTAAGCCGAGAGATTCCAACCATGTTCTAACTCTGTCACACCCAGAGATGGGTATGCAAGGCCTTTCAACGTTTTTTTTAACTCTGACCCAGAACTATCAGCTCTGGGTGTTTGTACTCGGATAATACTGAGGCAAGGAAACTGCCAATCACCCGGAGAAACAGAAACAGATGCAGTTAGCACTGTGAACCGGAAACATGGAGCACGTGCTTGGTGCTCAAGACGCTCAGTCCTTTTGGATCTTTTGATGAACTCGTGGATGTGATGACTAGAGTCTTGTTATTGGCTGTATTTCAGAGTCTTTACATTGATTTTTTCTGGGATCCAAAAAGTGTAAATTTGCATTTCAAATTGAAAGTACTGAGAGATTAAAAACGAGTGTACCATGCTTGTTGTTGAAGTAAATCTTGACCATTGTACCACATGAAGTAATGCGGTATTTGTTGAAGTAAATCTTGACCATTGTACCACATGGAGAAATGCGGTATTTGTAAATGAAATGTTGACCCCTGTACCACATACAAATGTGGAGTTCGTTTTAATGTGAACGTTCGCCATTGTAACACACACAACATGTGGTGTTTGTAAAGTAAATGTTCACTATAATACCACAGGAAGTAGCGTGGTAACTTCCAGTTCCGATAAAAACTGTGATTTCAGTCAGTTCGTCCACATAGGTACAGTGCTGATCGTTAAAGTTGTCTTGATGAATGGTTTCTGTACATACTCAACGGTGTCTAAGACTTGACCAGTGGTGGTACTCTGTTTTGGTCACGATGGACATACGTGAGCGATTTGGCGGGGGAGGGGGAGGGGGAGGGGGAGGGGGAGTTTGGAGGGTGTTGATTGTATAGAACTCCAGTTGTCATGGATACGAAAGGATACTCAGGCGCCTGTGCCGCTCAAGAAGCCAGCAGGGCTGTTGAAGGTTTTGAAAGAACATGAAATAAACTATATAGGTCTGTTGACTGAACAGAACGCTTGTAGTTCATGATCCTGAGATTTGTCACATTGACAATGATCGTCAATGATGACAGTGGTGCAGATGCACTAAACTTTAATGATCATCGACTATGACTTGGTGCAAGTGACATATTCGCTAATTGCCAGAGTCGTTAGCGTTCGGTGCGTCAGTGCTAGCGTGCTAAATAAGGGTGTGAACTACTGACACTAGTGACGTTCCAAAGACAGAACATTGATCTTTGGTGACGAATGAGGAAAAGTATTCATCGTCCCTAACAACACAATGCCTTGAACTGAAGAACAATTCAGAGAGGAGCAGAAAAACACATTCCCAACAACAGTCAGTCAGTGTCATGCAGAACGATGTCAAGAAAAACCTGTGTTCGCCGTTTTGAAATTCCAAAGAGAGATTTGAGTTTGACAATTGTGTGTGGGGTGAAGCTGAACCCAGGCAGAAGACACCGGCTCTGAGGTTGGACAAAGAGGAATCTCTGAAAGCCGGCGCAACTGGGCAGGCTGGGTCAGTGAATGGGAGTGGGGGCGAGACGGACACAGGGACATTGGACATGGCTTTCTTTCGCACGGACAAGACAGTGAAATCTCAACTGCGCTGTTCAAGGCGGTAGAAAGCCATCCAGGTGTCAGTTCAAAGTCAAAGGTTTTTACAATGTGTGAGGTGTGAACTGTGTGGGTGTGACTGTATTTTTGAGGGGGTAACGTGTTCGGGAGGAGATAGAGAGAGAGAGAGAGAGAGAGAGAGAGAGAGAGAGAGAGAGAGAGAGAGAGAGAGAGAGAGAGAGAGAGAGAGAGAGAGGATGGGTGTATGTGTGTGGTATTTGAAAAGGGTGTGTGGGGGGAATAGGGATGGAGAGTCTACTTTTGAGAAGAGAAGGTGTGTTTGGGAGGAGTGTGTGTGTGTGGGGGAGGGGGGGGGGGGAGGGGCGAACAGAGATGGCTGAGCTTGATCTTCAAGCAGCTCTCTCTTATTTGCAAGAACTTTGCAAAAATATGTTCATTTTAATTTATTGTGTTTTGAAAACGCCATGTTGTCATGTTTTAAATATATACATGTATTATACAATATTTTCTATTTGAATGTAATCCTGATGGTATGTGTGTGTGTTTGTGTGTGTGTGTGTGTGTGTGTGTGTGTGTGTGTGTGTGTGTGTGTGTGTGTGTTTCAAAATGTACAAATTTAAGCCATTTTAAAGTGACTTGATAATTTGACCAAAATGCAGAACAGACAATGCGCACATGTTTTTGTAAAAAGAAACAAATCAGCATATTTCAATGAACATCTGCCATTTTTGTACACATCTTTTTGATCACTTTGGTGTTTCTTTTTCACTTTGAGCTTTGAATTAAATGCGCAACATATCAGAGATCCAAAGATAGTTTTGTGAATGAAAGATTCCAATTTAATTGTGCGAAATCAAATCATAGAGAACTAGGAAAAGCTTTCTTCATTCGTTATCGTAAATTTGTACTTTTCGAAAAATTACTTTCAAGGTGGGGCCATGATTCTATCCACAGTCACACACTGTCAGTCGGATACATTCCCATTCATAGTTTGTTCGACCCATACTCGACATTGCTATATCATTCTTCCCACCAACTGGTGTGGCTCTACGTCATTAATGACGCGATAAGTCGTTGTTATCAATGGGATGGACAAAGACTTGCTGACATGTGACACGGCGTGCGATATCATTTGATATCACCCCCTACTTGTGACTGTGAAAGCTTTGCACAATCAAACACACTACTGGCCATGTGATTAGTTGTGTGCTGAATGCTCCTACAGTGCGGTCTTACAGGGATGTGTCGTCATTCGCAAGCTTAGATTAAGTGATCGATGGAGTGATTGTTGTATATATTTTTTAGCCGGCATGAGAGAAAGAGAGTCTGAGAGAGAGAGAGAGAGAGAGTCTGAGAGAGAGAGAGAGACAGAGACAGAGACAGAGAGAATGTGTTAATGCATTCAGACCATTTTCAGAGAGGGTGTGAGAAAGCGAGCATCGATTTTTGTCTTGTCTTTCATGTGTCTTACAGATTAAGAGCAAACAGGGTTTAAATATGATTATATGAAATTAGAAACGCTAGTGTTAGGAAAACATTCACAGGTAGGCTTATTTAAATATTTATTTATTTTGAACAGAACACAATGTGTTCATTCGTGTATAAATTATGTTTTCTCTCGTTTCATGTCATGCTGGTAGCAGCAAATTACCATAATTTGTGTGTTGCCATTTTCATATCATGTCACTTTGGTTTAAAAATGAATAAAAAAAAAAGAAAAGATACTTGTGTGAAACGAGCATTAATACCTGTTTTCTTCTCTTGTGGTGTACGTTGTACGATGTACGTTGTTTAAGAACTTGCATTCTCACATGCAGTGTGTCACACCACATTACATTTAAATGTATACATGCATTCCAAAATGAAGGATACAAGAATAGCACTAAGCACAGCGTGACGCCGTCACATTCTTGGCGTAGTCAGCTATCTTAAAGGCCCTATCCGCCTCGCGTTAACGTTTTTCTCACTGTCTCAGATCTGGCCAGGGTTTTACATTGGAAAAGACCATCCGTCTACTTGATCACATACCATCCCTCTACTTGATCACATACCATCCCTCTACTTGATCACATACCATCCCTCTACTTGATCACATACCATCCCTCTACTTGATCACATACCATCCCTCTACTTGATCACATACCATCCCTCTACTTGATCACATACCATCCCTCTACTTGATCACATACCATCCCTCCACTTGGTCACATACCATCCCTCTACTTGATCACATACCATCCCTCTACTTGATCACATACCATCCCTCTACTTGATCACATACCATCCCTCTACTTGATCACATACCATCCCTCTACTTGATCACATACCATCCCTCCACTTGGTCACATACCATCCTTCCACTTGGTTACATACCATCCCTCCACTTGGTCACATACCATCCCTCCACTTGGTCACATACCATCCCTCCACTTGATCACATACCATCCCTCCACTTGGTCACATACCATCCCTCCACTTGGTCACATACCATCACTCCACTTGGTCACATACCATCCCTCCACTTGGTCACATACCATCCCTCCACTTGGTCACATACCATCCCTCCACTTGGTCACATACCATCCCTCCACTTGGTCACATACCATCCCTCTACTTGATCACATACCATCCCTCCACTTGATCACATACCATCCCTCCACTTGATCACATACCAACACAGAACATCCTTGGTGCTCTATATGCACAATTTGTGTTTGTTTTAAAGAGTTATTTCGTAAAAGGCTCTGGTGCAGATAAGATAAGAAAACTTTAATGTCCATTTTCATTTTACACAAACATGGAAATTTTTCTTTTGCAGTTTTGGCACCACATCGCATTTCTAATAAGACAAACACACGATCATTAAGCATGTTCGAAATAAATACACTACTAAGATTAACTTATAAAATTAGTTCATCAAAACATTTCAAATCATCCCAGCAAGCAGAACGGGTGTTGATAGTTGATATGTGACCGAGTGGAGGGATGGTCTCTTCACATGTAATAGCCTGACCAGTTCTGAGACAGTGAGGCGGAGTGAGCCTTTAAAGTTGCATACCTCATTTTCATTTGGGGGGCCCGGGTAGCTCAGGTGGTAGAGCACTGGACTTGTGATCGAGAGGTCGCTGGTTCGAATCCGGGCCGGGACGGACACGGGTCAACTTTATGTGCAGACCCAGAGACGGTATCCATCTGCCACCCCCGTGTCACCACAATGGCACGTTAAAGATCTTGGTCATTCTACCATAAGTGCAGATGGCTGATACCACCTAAACACGCAAACATCAAAAAGCCGTGAGGGCGTAAAACTCGAATCGTATAAACCAATTCATGTCCAATATAGGCAATTAAGACCTGACGGACAATCAGCCCCTTAAAATTTACTACTACTTTTTCATTTTTCATTTTCATTACTTTATTGTCCCATCGCTGGGAAATTCGGGTCGCTTCCTCCCAGTGGAAAGCTAGCAGCAACGGAGTCGCGCTACCCAGGTGTCTGCGTGTTTAGGTGTATTCAGCCACCTGCACTTATGGCAGAATGACCAAGGTCTTTTACGTGCCATTGTGATGACACGGGGGTGGGACATGGCTTCCGTCTCTGGGTCTGCACATAAAGTTGACCCGTGTCCGTCCCGGCCCGAATTCGATCCTGCGACCTTCCGATCACAAGTCCAGTGCTCTACCAACTGAGCTACCGGGCCCCCTTCTTGTGTCAAATGATGCCCTTAATGGTTTAACCGTGAGGGCGTAAAACAACATATAATTATATCCTCGTGTAAATAATCTTATGAATCAAAACAGATCTGTCCAAGTTGTTGCATGTCATAAGAAAAAAATGGGCGGGGATATAGCTCAGTTGGTAGCGCGCTGGATTTGTATTCAGTTGGCCGCTGTCAGCGTGAGTTCGATCCCAGGTTCGGCGGAAATTTATTTCAGAGTCAACTTTGTGTGCAGACTCTCTTCGGTGTCGGAACTCTCCCCCCCCCCGTGTACACTACATTGGGTGTGGACGTTAAAGATCCCACGATTGACAAAAGGGTCTTTCCTGGCAAAATTGCTTTAGCACAGTTAATAATTGTCTACCTATACCCGTGTGACTTGGAATAATAGGCCGTGAAAGGTAAATAGGCGCCGAAATGGCTGCAATTACTGGCCGTATAAAATTTCATCTAACACGGCATCACTGCTGAGCGCCTAGAACTGTACCCACGGAATATGCGCGATATAAGCCTCATTGATTGATTGATTGATTGATAAGAACATACTTCCACCTGGACACACCTGGATACATACCAACAATCTACACCTGTTTTGCCTGATTTTTGCGCAGAGCGGGTTTAACAAAAATGTAAATGACATTTGTGTCTACCTGTGAACATTATTTAGCAAACAATTCCGACTCAGGAAATATCCAGGCTGTTGGTTTTTGGAATGTGTTCAAGTAGAACTATGGTCTTTTCACGCGTAACAGCCTAGAAAGGCTGGGTTTGGTTGACATGATCGCTTGGGCGCGAAGAATGTTAGCTTCAGAGGCCCAATCCTTCTGAGATCTGGATACACGTTTACATGTGATCTGACCATCACTCCATTTGGTCACACACCAACAATCAACAGCTTGGGTGTTACATGTGATCTGACCATCACTCCATTTGTGACCCTCCACCACGAAATGAGTCGCATGTCACTTCGCGCGGTTCTGCGCTAGGCTCAACATAAGTCCGGGGAGTGTCTTGTAACAGTGTAAGGGTCACCTTAGTCACAGGCTTATAAGTCAAACAGTTTTCGCTCTTTTCTAAAACGGGTTTCACCACTGGATAAAGCATAAAAAACTCTTTAGGAAAATGTAAAAATATGAAAATCATGCAAAGGTGACATGCGACTCATTTCGTGGTGGAGGGTCACATTTGGTCACACACCAACAATCATCAACCTAGGTGCTGTTCAGTTGTGCACAATGGCGACTTTGAAATAAAACAGGAAAGAGAGAATGCTTTATGTCCTACAGGCTAATTATTTCGCCTCTTAAGGACAAGATATGGGTTATATGATTCGAGTTTTACGCCCTCGCGGCTTTTGACGAGATACACAAGTGTATACGTGTTTAGGTGGTATCAGCCATCTGCACTTGTGGCAGAATGACCAAGATCTTTTACGTGCCATTGTGGTGACACGGGGGTGGGACATGGCTTCCGTCTCTGGGTCTGCACATAAAGTTGACCCGTGTCTGTCCCGGCCCGAATTCGAACTTGCGATCTTTCGATCACAAGTCCAGTGCTCTACCAAATGAATCAATTTAGCAAAAGCCTCTAGTGTTTTTTGTTTGGTTTTAGAAATTAATGAATCAAGAAATTCTATCTCACTACAACGAGCAGTCAGACTCAGAGTGTTGATTTTTGGTACGTGACCAAGTGGGGGGATGGTCTTATCCTATACATGTACAAACCTATTTGGATCTGAGATGGTGAGCGAGCTGGAACGTTTTCAGGGGAAGGAGTGCACCTTTAAGCCATGTATTCAGGCTTTTGACTTGTGCGCATAAGATTATTTATGAGCCACAGTCCATAAAATGCCTGTTACCTTTTGCTATCTAATTTTTTACTGTCTTTTTGACGCGACCTTGCCATGAAAAGCTAGTAGCCTACATGCTGAGCAAATATGTAAGCAGTATTGTTTTCGTCTGTTTGTACACACAACACTTTTCCAACAGGGTGATAAATAAAATGAGAGTCTCAAATTGGAAGACAGCTTTTAATTGCCAAGCCGCTGTCTCTGTATACAGTCGACACTGCCTATAGGTTGGACTGGCCAAAAGTTGTCGTTATAGATAAATGGTCGCAATGGAAAGGTGAATTACATCTAAAGAAGAAGACTAGTGTCTATGGTCCTTTGAAATGGTCGTTGTATAGAGGTGGTCGCTCTTCAGAGGTTGTCGAAAGGTCATGTTCGACTGTATCTCAAGTTGAACAGCTAACAAACCTGGGGAAAACTCTCGGTTTTGGGGAAAACATTAAACAAATGTTTAGAATTTAGTGAAATAAGTGGAATAATATAGGTGATAGCCTGCAGGACTTTAAGCCATTAATGCGATTATTCACATCATCTTTTTCGAAACACACCAATGTTTGGCGAAGTTTATAACGACTGTCAACTAGCTCTGTTTGGCGGCTGTACTGAGCTAGTTGTAACGTGCAAAGTCCGAAACTAAAGTGGATCGTTTAAGGAGCAGGAAATCCTGATGTCCTTGGCGGAAGACGCTCATCCGAAGCTCTTGAAGCACTCCAACAGTCTGTCCCTGTAAGACAGCAGAGAGCAAACTTGTGTGGAAACCTGGCGTGTACCATCTATCGTCATGAACATAACCGCCAACGGTGTTGTAACCTCTGACACGGTACAATCGTCCCTTTAAAGATCTACGGCATCCTTCCCATGCGAACAATCTGTTGAATGACAACAGAGCTGGTCAGGGGTTTAGATGAGACAGGAAGATCCCTCCATTTGATTTAAAAAAGAAAAAAAATCGTCTATCTGGCTGCTTTCTGTGCAGTGTGGGAGAACAACAACAACAACAACAACAACACCAACACCAACACCAACAACAACAACACCAACAACAACAACAACACCAACACCACCAACAACAACACCAACAACACCAACAACAACAACAACAACAACAACAACAACAACAACAACAACAACAACAACAACAACAACACCAACACCAACACCACCACCACCAACAACAACAACAACAACAACAACAACAACAACAACAACAACAACAAACCTCCGAGTTTTCTTCAAGGATGTCACATTCATGCAGAATCTACATTTATTACCGAACAATACACAAGAAGAATCCTGGTCGTCAGTCATCAATTAAAGAGAGCGTGACACAAAGAGGCAGACGAGGGTTTTGTTCACGCAATATCAAGTGTCCTCAAAAGCTACAGCTAGGATTTGTAGAAGGATTGTTGACGCTACTTCTAACCCCCTCTGGTGTTATCACACAAAACGTCGACCATGCATTTTGTTATATAAATGAGTACAGGGGAAAACTTGAAGCCAACAGCTTCGACCGCCATTCGATTTATTGAATTATATGGATGAGCACGCCTTGGTAGTAAAACAACGTGGGTTAAGTGCGTCGTGTTATGCCCACTTCATAGTGTGTTGGGCTGTTTCCCCAATGTGTAGATATCGTCTTTGTTTAAAAAATAAAAAAAATTGTATCTTGACTTTGGTATTGTTTTACTGTTAAGAGCACACTCCTTCCCTTGTATTCAGTTCGCTCACAGTTTTAAATATGGCCAGGCTTTAACATGGGATAAGACCATTCCTCCACTTGGTCAGATACCAAACATCAACACTCCGACTGTTTGCTGAACTGAGTTAGAGTTTTCCCCCCAGTGAATTAACTTTTTAAAAAGTCAAAAATCAGTGGCTTTTATGAAATTAATTCATAAAAAATGTAGCACTCTCAGAGCATCCAGGCTGTTCATTTTTGACATGTGACTAAGTGGAAGGATGGTCCTGTCCCATGTAAAAGGTATGTGACCAAGTGGAAGGATGGTCCTGTCCCATGTAAAAGGTATGTGACTAAGTGGAAGGATGGCCCTGTCCCATATGAAAGATATGTGACTAAGTGGAAGGATGGCCCTGTCCCATGTGAAAGATATGTGACTAAGTGGAAGGATGGTCCTGTCCCATGTAAAAGGTATGTGACTAAGTGGAAGGATGGCCCTGTCCCATGTAAAAGATATGTGACCAAGTGGAAGGATGGTCCTGTCCCATGTAAAAGATATGTGACCAAGTGGAAGGATGGTCCTGTCCCATGTAAAAGATATGTGACTAAGTGGAAGGATGGTCCTGTCCCATGTGAAAGATATGTGACCAAGTGGAAGGATGGTCCTGTCCCATGTAACAGCCCGGTGTAACACGAAATTTTTACTGCACGAAAAATTTACTCCGGAGTAAAATTTTCGTACGAAATTCTTACTCCGAGTAATTTTTTCGTACGAGAAAAGAACTCCCCAAGGCACGAAAAAATTACTCCCTCCACGAAATTTTTACTCCCCATTTTTTTTACTTCCAGTAAAAATCTCGCACGCGAAAATGGGATGCGGGCGAAGGGATAATGCCAGTATGTGATCTCGCGCAAACGAATGTCGCACTACCCTCCCTCCACCCCTTCCACCACCAAGACTAACAGGGGACAAGGGAGTAAAAACTTCGTACACCTGGCATGGAAAGTTAAATTGCTCGTGTTAGGTGAAGTAATTTATTCGATTTTTATTCGTCAGGGGAGTAACATTTTTGTACGAAATTTTTACTCGTAACTCACCTGTTGTGGGGAGTAATTTTCTCGTGTAATGGGGGAGTACTTTTTTCGTAAAGGGAGTAACATTTTCGTACGAAATTTTTACTCCGGAGTAAAAATCTCGTGGGAGTAATTTTCTCGTGTTACACCGGCCAGATCTGAGACGGTGCCTGGACCCAACTCTTTTGACGGGAAGGAGGCTGCCTTTAAAATAATATGCTAACATAACCGCAAATTTACATCAAACATGAACAATCCATTCAAATGAGAATATATTAACACGAAATCGACGTGATACATAACATTTTACACACTTTCAACAAATCACCAACGTTAAAAGTAAACAAATGACATACTAGACTTCAGTTTGATCATCACACATCTGCGCCGCGCCTGTAGGTAAACAAATAAAGTTGTCTCTATTCTCCTCTTTAACTAGAGATATCTCCCCTCTGCTTTTTAACGTGAAATGTCTCGCCTCTTCAACTAAAAACGTCGCTCCTCCTCTAGCTCTTTCTGACTGGCATTATTCAGTCAACCCAACACAAAGCACAACTTAACAATGTGTAGCTTCTGCTTTTTACACCCCCGGTATAGGGGTGTGTATAGGATTCGGTCGATGTGTTTGTTTGTTTGTTTGTGTTCGCATATAGATCTCAAGAATGAACGGACCGATCGTCACCAAACTTGGTGAACAGGTTCTATACATTCCTGAGACGGTCCTTACAAAAATTGGGACCAGTCAAACACACGGTTAGGGAGTTATTGCTGGATTAAGATTCTACAAGGACTTATAGAGGGACATATTAATGGTCAAAGGGAAATAACCTTCTCAGTTGGTGGCAGTGAGAATGGTAAGGACGGGGGTGTTTTTCCTACCTCGGAGGAATTTCTTGTTAGATATGTCTTTCTTTTTTCCAACAAGATATCTCATCTTCTTTAAAATTTTTTTACTCCTTAAGATAGCTATCGTCTTCTTTTTAAGCACGTGCCAGTGGCATCATTTGAACCCCGCACGAAGCACAACTTGACAATATTTGAGGTGTCCCCTGCGCTAGGTGTGAAATTCACGCCGAGAGCGTCTCCCCCATTTTACTGTTGGCTCTAGACTTTCGGGGGCGGCCGGCGCAGGAGAAAAGAAGAATTTTTGCCATGTTTCAACAAAGGACGAACGCGTGAAGTAATGCTTCTGGCGCCTTTTAACGCTTCAGAAAATTGACGCAGTCGGTTTTGTTGGTCAGAATGTAGATACCGTTAAACTACCCTTTAATGACAGCCATACGTCTGAGAATAATTAGATTAAAAAAAAGGGAGTCTGAAAATAGAGGAATATTTACAGAGATTGTGAACGGAAAATATGAGAAACCAAGGTCTTAACAACTATTGGAGGATGGCTGGGGGGGGGGGATTATTTAACAGATGGGTTACAGATGATCAGTTCAGCCATTTTCCGTAGAAAACAAATGCGTCTTTTCCTTAATGCTCAGTGTTACGAAAATGTAAAACCAAACCCGGTTTTGAAGGAACTATATACTTGTGTGTGTATATATACTCACATTACGAGAGGCTGGTCAATGCGGTTCATTATAACCAGACAGATATGAACTGTATTTCATGTGACCGTAATCTCATTCTGCATTTTAATCTTTGATAAGAACATCTATCAAGCTGTTTTTGCTGCTTCGTCATAGACGCAAAAACAAGTAACACCGCTCAAAGGGCTAGCTCTCCTATCGCCAACACCCAAACACCTCACCCCTCGCCACTGCCTCGACTTTTATTTCAACAGGAATTCCTAAGTGCCATTGGCGAGCATTCCAGTCCGTTAGCCAGACATGTAAATCCCCCGTAACCATGTCCGTACATTCCTATGTTCCAGGCTGTCACCCCCCCCCCCCCTCCCTCCCCCCTCCCCCTACACCCACTACTCTCTTTCTCTTTCTCTCTCTTTCTCTGCCAGGCCTACGCAAGGCGAGGTGAACCCGAGGAAAACGACCTACGAGCTCTGCTATAACAGGTCTTTGAAGAATAAATTCTGTCCTTATTTTTGTTAAGCGTTTAATCATGTTCACAATTGGCTACTGTGGCCACAGCCAACGCTAAATCTCATTTTCATCATTTCATCCGTCGATATTTTTGTGTGAGGAAATTACTCTTGTGTAATCCTTCCCTTTCCCCCATTTGGTCACGTAACCGAAGCGAAACTCGCCCATTATTTTTCGTTGAATGTTGAAAGTAAGGTTTAAATGTAAAAAAAAAAAAAATCATATCATGTATATAAGAACAGAAAACGTTTATTTGTCCAACAGCCTCTTGGACACAGAGTCTTCGGTTTAAAAGGGTCAAGTTGAAAGAAGCATACACAAGAATATCAACATTGTGAACCTGTTTCAGAGACCTGTTTGATTTCACAAAATTGCTCTTTGGTTTATCGTTGACCTTTTTGACTGAGGGTTAAGATAATGTATGGAGGGAATGAAAAGCACGTCGCATTAATTAACTCACAGCAAAGCAGGATTATATACTTTAAACGTGAATACAAAACAAACACACTCGCTTTAGTGCGTGTACATGTGGTGCGCACAATTTTGTGTGAGCCTTTTTTTAAAAACCTTAGTCTTGCCTTCGTATGTAAATACGCCTTTGCAGTTTTTATACTTTATGCACACTGGTTTTAAAATTAATGACATAGAGCTTAATTACATGGTATGAGTTTTCTGTCCTTTATCTTGCATAAAAGAAAGTAGGTGTAGCCTGTTTGAGAACTCTTTTTCAGGAGGGGGGGGGGGGGGGAGGGGGCGCATGCCTGCATGAGACATGTTTATTTTGGGAATGATTAATGATTGTTGGAAATAGCCAACAAGATTTAACGAGTTTAAGCGTATTGTCTGCCCCTTGTAAGCCTGCTAGCTATTACCTGCTAATACCTGTTTTGATTTTGACTTGCAAAACAACACCAGAAAAGGTATTCGTGACAGAATACGTGTTGCAGGTATTTGGTGGACTATCGATTTCGTGTTCATTCTGAATGTGCTTTAGAGGCAGTCATCTATTTTGGAGGCCCTCGAGCTATCAATATTTCATGAGCCAATACAGAGTTCCTCTTGTACGTGTGGTGAGCCCTGGGGAATTAGGTGCTCACTGCTGTCATAAAACAAGAAAGTGGAGAGTGAAAATCTGCTACGTTCCATGTATGAAGTACAGACTTTTGGCCATGTATGAAGTACAGACTTTTGGCCATGTATGAAGTACAGACTTTTGGCCATGTATGAAGTAAGACTTTTGGCCATGTATGAAGTACAGACTTTTGGCCATGTATGAAGTACAGACTTTTGGCCATGTATGAAGTACAGACTTTTGGCCATGTATGAAGTACAGACTTTTGGCCATGTATGAAGTACAGACTTTTGGCCAGAACAGTGGAACCTCCCTTTTAGGCCTAAAAAAATCTGAAAAAATGTGTTCTGAAAAAGGAAGGAGTCTTAAAATGGAGGTAAATGGGGTGGGGTGGGGTGGGCCGGGGTGGGGGTATTAAGGGGGGTTCCACTGAACACATCTTAGTTTCATATTGTTCAGCTTCAATTGAAATGTCCATGCATTTTGTATGAACCTTATACTTGATTTAACTTGCAGAGTGATGTTTATTCTTTGAAATGAAGTAATATTAAAATTGTCTCAAATGTCACAGTAACTTCTTCTTTTTACATTTAGTCAAGTTTTGACTAAATGTTTTAACGTAGAGGGGGGAATCGAGACGAGGGTTGTGGTGTATGTGTGTGTGTCTGTCTGTCTGTCTGTCTGTCTGTCTGTCTGTCTGTCTGTCTGTCTGTCTGTGTAGAGCGATTCAGACCAAACTACTGGACCGATCTTTATGAAATTTGACATGAGAGTTCCTGGGAATGATATCCCCGGACGTTTTTTTCTTTTTTTCGATAAATACCTTTGATGACGTCATATCCGGCTTTTTGTAAAAGTTGAGGCGGCACTGTCACACCCTCATTTTTCAAACTAATTGATAGACATTTTGGCCCAGCAATCTTCGACGAAGGACGGGGTTTGGTATTGTATTTCAGCTTAGTGGCTTAAAAATTAGTTTATGACTTTGGTCATTAAAAATCTGAAAATTGTAAAAAAAAAAAATAATTTATAAAACGATCCAAATTTACGTTCATCTTATTCTTCATCACTCCCTGATTCTAAAAACATATAAATATGTTATATTTGGATTAAAAACAAGCTCTGAAAATTAAAAATATAAAAATTATGATCCAATTTTTTTTAAATCAATTTAAAAACATTTTCATCTTATTCCTTGTCGGTTCCTGATTCCAAAAACATATAGATATGATATGTTTGGATAAAAAACACGCTCACAAAGTTAAAACGAAAAGAGGTACAATAAAGCGTGCTATGAAGCACAGTACAGCGCAACCGCTACCGCGCCAAACAGGCTCGTCACTTTCACTGCCTTTTGCACTAGCGGCGGACTACGTTCAATTTCATTCTGTGAGTTCCATAGCTTGACTAAATGTAGTTATTTCGCCTTACGCGACTTGTTTTCTCTTATTTTCCATAGTTACATTTCCTTTGGTGGTAGATTAGTCGGCCATCTACCAAAATAACCCGTGGAAGTGACGTCTCAAGCTGAAAGAAGTGAACATTTTGAAATTCGGTCAGTGTAAAGGCGAACCTTACACGGTGGAAATCAGGAGATTGCCCCCCCCCCCCCCCACCAAACCCCCCCCCCCACCAAACCCCCCCCCAAAAAAAAAACCCAAAAAAAAACACACACACACACACAAAACAACACACCAACAAACCCAACAAAAATAACAACAACAACCTCGAGCTCTATTAGTAGCTTTTCTCTCGATATTTTTGCACTGGAGGGAAACTTACCGGCCCGTGAATGCGTAACGCTCTTTTGTGGAATACGAGCGTAGTCTAAGTTTAACCATAGACCATTTATCCTGGACCGCCAACTAGCTCTCTATCCACTCTTTCTCTCTATTACGAGGTAGTGGCCTCTCGCATTTGGGAACCTACGCTTACAAGCCTTTCAGAAATCAGGGGGACGTGATATCCGGTGTCGATTGTAAACATGGACGAAGTTGCCGAGGTAAGTTCTGAAAATGCTAAAATAAACTCAGCAAAAGTGCATATGGAACATGTTTTTCGATGAGTTTTGTTAAGTTTAGTTTGGAGTTTTGGAAAATCCAGTTCATTGTCACCTCCCATTGTCACAAATAACTGGAGCGTGCTTTCTTTTCACTGTCTTCGAATCGCTCGCCTTTCAAACCGGACGCGACGCGCCCCTGAAAGCCGGTCGAGCGTCGTAATCTCGAAGGGTCACGTGACGAGTTGGCGGTCCAGGCTATTTGGTCTATGGTTTAACACACAAATAAATCCGGCTTTATTGTTAGAAATAAAAACCAGTGCCTCCAGTTTCGCTTACACAGCATGTCAAAATTGTTTACTTGTGATCATTTTCTGCGATTTGTCATTCAAGATTTGTTTGGCATTGTTGTATTCACAGGTTTTTCAGAAACAGGACAGAAGCTTTCCTTTTTTTAAAATTAATTTTGGCCGTTGGATTCATAATAACAAGGTTTTATGTCAAGAGGGTTTTTAGAACATGCACAGCGCCTTAAATAGACGTCTCAGTTATGCTCACTTTCTAATGGCATGTACAAAAATAGCTCAAACTGTCGATGACATATGATTGAAAACACAATTGACCTCCGACTCTCCAATATGCAGGGCAGGACCTGAGAAGTTATGTAAGCTTTTAGAAATTGGAAAAAGCACCTTGCGATCCACCCCTTTTTTTTTCTTTCAACATGTTTTAATTTTTTTTAAATACATGTATAACAA
>NC_090257.1:42062594-42085094 GCF_037325665.1 Littorina saxatilis
ACAAGTGTCATATACACTTAATATGAACACAATACGTCCTTTTGAACAAGTGTCATATACACTTAATATGAACACAATACGTCCTTTTGAACAAGTGTCATAGACACTTAATATGAACACAATACGTCCTTTTGAACAAGTGTCATAGACACTTAATATGAACACAATACGTCCTTTTGAACAAGTGTCATAGACACTTAATATGAACACAATACGTCCTTTTGAACAAGTGTCATAGACACTTAATATGAACACAATACGTCCTTTTGAACAAGTGTCATAGACACTTAATATGAACACAATACGTCCTTTTGAACAAGTGTCATAGACACTTAATATGAACACAATACGTCCTTTTGAACAAGTGTCATATACACTTAATATGAACACAATACGTCCTTTTGAACAAGTGTCATATACACTTAATATGAACACAATACGTCCTTTTGAACAAGTGTCATATACACTTAATATGAACACAATACGTCCTTTTGAACAAGTGTCATATACACTTAATATGAACACAATACGTCCTTTTGAAAACGGTCATGTACTCTTGACAAGGACAGATGTCTTTTGAACAAAATGTCAAATACTGTACCCTTAAAATTCACGCAATATTGACCATAGTCAACCCTCCTATAGCTGCTGACTCTGTCAAAATGGCCAGACCCTTTTCATTACTTTGTTCTCTTTGAAAAGGTATTTGTCCTTTTATTTGGTCTTCTTCTTCCTTTCCTGATACGGTTAGCAGTCACGGCCATATTATTATTACCCATTAAAAGCAGCGCCCCATGCACAGCCCATAGCAAGAACCGTTATACATGGGAAGTTGCATTCACACACAAACCAAGGCTCTCTCAAACCGCTTAGCTTTCTGTTTTTTGTTGAAGTATAGAATGTCAATGTAACATGCCAATCCCACTCGCAGTCATAAAGCCTTTATAGCCTGATGAATTCGAACTATGCTAGGGTCACACACAAGTACCTAGCCCTCACATGTAGAAACAAGGCTTCACCCTCAGTCAAGATTGGGGACGGAAGGGGATGGGTTAGGGGGTGGGAGGTGCGTGAGATCCGGGGGAGGGGGGGGGGGGGGGATTGAACGAGAGAGAAAGAAAGAATCGTAGCCGCAGTCTCCATTCATAAAAATCCCAGTCAGACGTCTACATCACTCTTAAATATCCCCCCCCCCCCAAAAAAAAAAAAAAAAAAAAAAAAATATCAAGGCAAAAAGGAAAGTATGTAAGTCCAGCAAGAATGGCCGCAATGTTCTTGGAGGAGTTGACCAGTGGTCTTAATGACGTCCCGGTCAACACTGACCCCTAACACTCCCCCTTTGTCCCGCTGCCGGGGTTCGACCCCTGGAACTCTCGACACACGGGGCTAATCTGTTCTGATGGGCCTCTTGGAACCCCGCAGCAGCAAATCACCATTTAAAATAAAACCTTGGACCTAACCCAACCCCAAGCCGATACCACCCCTATAACTGACTCTCTTTCTCTACTTTGTCTCCCTCTCTCTTTCTTGCTCTCCTACTCTTCCTTCTTCTGTCTGTCTGTCTGTCTGTCTCTCTCCCCCTCTCTCTCTGTCTCTCTCTCTCCCTCTCTCTCTCTGTCTGCCTCTCTCTCTGTCTCTCTGTCTGTCTGTCTCTCTCCCCCTCTCTCTCTCTCTCTCAATCTCTATCCCTCTCTCTCTGTCTGCCTCTCTCTCTCTCTCTCTCTGTCTGCCTCTCTCTGTCTCTGTCTGTCGGCTGTCTCTCTCCCCCTCTCTCTGTCTCTCTCCCCCTCTCTCTCCCTCTCTCTCTGTCTGCCTCTCTCTCTCTCTCTCTCTCTCTCTCTCTCTCTCTCTCTCTCTGTGTCTGCCTCTCTCTGTCTGTGTCTGTCGGGCTGTCTCTCTCTTTCTCTCTACCCTTCACACCCCCCTACTCCCTTTCTTAGACTCTCTCTTTTTCTATCTCTCTCCTTTCTGTCTGTCTCTCTTTGTCTCTGTCTGTCTGTGTGTCTGTGTGTCTGTCTGTCTGTCTCTTTCTGTTTGTCTGTCTGTCTGTTTAACTGTCTGTCTCTTTCTGTTTGTCTGTCTGTCGATTTGGCCATGTCTGTCTGTCTGTCTGTCTGCCTCTCTGTCTGTCTATCTGTCGATTTGGCCATGTCTGTCTGTCATCATCATCATCATCGTCATCTTTATCACCACGTGCTGAAGTTTTCTGACCTCCTTTTGTTGGTAAAGTTTTTAACTTTTTAATTTTTAATTTTTCAATTTTATCATTGTGTGTCTGTGCGTCCCAAGGACAGAGTGTAAGAAAAGGCGTAGCCTTAAATCTTAATCCTTGTTAAATAAAGTTCAATTCAATTCAATTCAATTCAATAAATAAAGTTCAATTCAATTCAATTCTCTCTCTCTCTCTCTCTCTCTCTCTCTCTCTCTCTCTCTCTCTCTCTCTCTCTCTCTCTCTCTCTCTCTCTCTCTCTCTCTCTCTCCCTCTCTCTGTCTGAACTGTACCTGTTTCAGGATAGAAATTCCTCCTGTTCTTTTCTAAAAGGCACAGTGCTTCCAATGAAATCAGTTCAGCTGACTATCTCAGATGAGCCAAGGCTTCACCATAAGATAACACCCGCCCTCAACTTGGATATCCACCACCACTCAAGACCCTGGCAACTGAGGTCAGAATCTTTTCTTCCCTCTCAGCTCTTACTGCTCCCTGAGCTGTGCTGGGATTCTGGGATGAATTAATTAGCTTCGAAGTTCGATACTGGTGGCTTTTTAAAAAATCAATTCATTAAAAAAAAATGCCACTTTGCACAGAAAGCAACCAGACTGGATTTGGTATGAGTCCTAGTGGAGGAGAGGCCTAATTGTGTGTCTGGTATGAGTCCTAGTGGAGGAGAGGCCTAATTGTGTGTCTGGTATGAGTCCTAGTGGAGGAGAGGCCTAATTGTGTGTCTGGTATGAGTCCTAGTGGAGGAGGGGCCTAATTGTGTGTCTGGTATGAGTCCTAGTGGAGGAGAGGCCTAATTGTGTGTCTGGTATGAGTCCTAGTGGAGGAGAGGCCTAATTGTGTGTCTGGTATGAGTCCTAGTGGAGGAGAGGCCTAATTGTGTGTCTGGTATGAGTCCTAGTGGAGGAGGGGCCTAATTGTGTGTCTGGTATGAGTCCTAGTGGAGGAGAGGCCTAATTGTGTGTCTGGTATGAGTCCTAGTGGAGGAGGGGCCTAATTGTGTGTCTGGTATGAGTCCTAGTGGAGGAGAGGCCTAATTGTGTGTCTGGTATGAGTCCTAGTGGAGGAGAGGCCTAATTGTGTGTCTGGTATGAGTCCTAGTGGAGGAGGGGCCTAATTGTGTGTCTGGTATGAGTCCTAGTGGAGGAGAGGCCTAATTGTGTGTCTGGTATGAGTCCTAGTGGAGGAGAGGCCTAATTGTGTGTCTGGTATGAGTCCTAGTGGAGGAGAGGCCTAATTGTGTGTCTGGTATGAGTCCTAGTGGAGGAGAGGCCTAATTGTGTGTCTGGTATGAGTCCTAGTGGAGGAGAGGCCTAATTGTGTGTCTGGTATGAGTCCTAGTGGAGGAGAGGCCTAATTGTGTGTCTGGTATGAGTCCTAGTGGAGGAGGGGCCTAATTGTGTGTCTGGTATGAGTCCTAGTGGAGGAGAGGCCTAATTGTGTGTCTGGTATGAGTCCTAGTGGAGGAGAGGCCTAATTGTGTGTCTGGTATGAGTCCTAGTGGAGGAGAGGCCTAATTGTGTGTCTGGTATGAGTCCTAGTGGAGGAGAGGCCTAATTGTGTGTCTGGTATGAGTCCTAGTGGAGGAGAGGCCTAATTGTGTGTCTGGTATGAGTCCTAGTGGAGGAGAGGCCTAATTGTGTGTCTGGTATGAGTCCTAGTGGAGGAGAGGCCTAATTGTGTGTCTGGTATGAGTCCTAGTGGAGGAGAGGCCTAATTGTGTGTCTGGTATGAGTCCTAGTGGAGGAGAGGCCTAATTGTGTGTCTGGTATGAGTCCTAGTGGAGGAGAGGCCTAATTGTGTGTCTGGTATGAGTCCTAGTGGAGGAGAGGCCTAATTGTGTGTCTGGTATGAGTCCTAGTGGAGGAGAGGCCTAATTGTGTGTCTGGTATGAGTCCTAGTGGAGGAGAGGCCTAATTGTGTGTCTGGTATGAGTCCTAGTGGAGGAGAGGCCTAATTGTGTGTCTGGTATGAGTCCTAGTGGAGGAGAGGCCTAATTGTGTGTCTGGTATGAGTCCTAGTGGAGGAGAGGCCTAATTGTGTGTCTGGTATGAGTCCTAGTGGAGGAGAGGCCTAATTGTGTGTCTGGTATGAGTCCTAGTGGAGGAGAGGCCTAATTGTGTGTCTGGTATGAGTCCTAGTGGAGGAGAGGCCTAATTGTGTGTCTGGTATGAGTCCTAGTGGAGGAGGGGCCTAATTGTGTGTCTGGTATGAGTCCTAGTGGAGGAGGGGCCTAATTGTGTGTCTGGTATGAGTCCTAGTGGAGGAGGGGCCTAATTGTGTGTCTGGTATGAGTCCTAGTGGAGGAGGGGCCTAATTGTGTGTCCAGCCCGTCCCTCCCTCCCTGGGCCAAGTCGACCACGCCAAATGTGACCCTCCACCACGAAATAAGTCGCATGTCATCTCGCGCGGTTCTGCGCTAGGCTTAATGTAAGTCCGGGGAGTGTCTGGTAACAGTGTGAGGGTCACCTTAGTCACAGGCTTATAACAAACAGTTTTCGCTCTTTTCTACAACGGTTTTAACCACTGGATAGAGCATAAAATAACTCTTTAAGAAAGTGTAAAAATATGAAAATCATGCAAAGGTGACATGCGACTCATTCCGTGGTGGAGGGTCACAAATATACTTCGCGAAGCTGGCCGTACGAAGCTAAAGCACTGATCGAGATTTCTGTAAAAATGACTTCGCGAAGCTGGCCGTACGAAGCTAAAGCACTGATCGAGATTTCTGTAAAAAAGACTTCGCGATGCTGGCCGTACGAAGCTAAAGCACTGATCGAGATTTCTGTAAAAAAGACTTCGCGAAGTCGACTTCGGGCTCAATTAAGGACCGCCGCCTGACGTGACGTGACGTGACGTGACGTGACGTGACGTGACGTGACGTGACGTGACGTGACGTGACGTGAGCCGAATCGCTATATGCTAACTTGTTTTTTCTGTCCCCAGAACTAGTGTCTATTCGGGACATAATGCTCGGAAACCGAATCGTGAACACGGGAAGAACTCTGTCTTTAACTATTTTTTGTACACGCTTGGCAAGTTAAAGCTGTGGTCTATTTATGACTTTCCGGGGCTACGAGGTTGAAAAATAGGGACAAAATCATGTACATATTTCTGTACAGCAAACACTACTCGAAACCCCACCTATACGGCGTGTATGACCTTGAGAGCTTCAGTCAACGCTTGAATTTTGCAGTGGTAACATCCGGTTTGCTCTCGCAGAGCTGAGCATATTTGTTGTCAAGAAGGATCGAGCAGAAAAAATAAACGACTTGGCAGGGATTCGAACTCAAGGCATCGGGGGGCCTCAAAATGTCGGGGCCGATGTCTTAACCGCTAGGCCACTTCACCAGTATTGTCAAAGATAACAAAATTGATAATTTTATATCATTCTACGCTTGAATTATCATTTATGCGTTGCAAAAACGTAAAAATTGACATTAAAATTTGCCTTTATTTGTAAACATGTTTTACAGAATCGCAGTACATGTTTACACCGTCATGCTACACGACATTCGCGCCATGCAAATAGCTGCGATATCTCTATTTACAACATGCAAGAAAATGACAAGAACAGTAATTGAATCTCTCCAAAGCCAGTTGAAACCAGACATCTAAGAAATAGTTATACATGTATTCACTTCTGAACAATGGGCGGATAGAGATATAAATCATGCTGCTTCAAGAATAACATAACATGAATTCATATCAATGTTTTTCCTTCATTTTCTCAATTGGCGCAGTAGCCTAGTGGTTAGGACATGAGACACAATGTCTCGAGGTCGAGAGGTCGAGAGTTCGAATCTTCGCCGGGGCGTTTATTTTTTCCCCTTGATCTCTCTTGAAGATAAAATATGATCAGTCTTGAGAGAGCAAACCGGATGTTATCCCTGAAAAATTCAAGCGTTGACTGAAGCTCTCAAGGTCATACACGCCGTATAGGTGGGGTTTCGGGTAGCGTTTGCTGTACAGAATTCTGTACATGATTGTATCCCTATTTTTCAACCTCGTAGCCCCGGAAAGTCATAAATAGACCACAGCTTTAAGATGGTATTTTATTGTTGTACACGCTTGGCAAGTTAAGATGGTATTTTATTGTTGTACACGCTTGGCAAGTTAAGATGGTATTTTATTGCTGTACACGCTTGGCAAGTTAAGATCTACTATATAATACTGGTAGGATTTTCGGTGGTTTTTCGATTCCTGTCACCAAACCGCGCGGATTTGTGCCTTCTCCTTCGGTTGCTATGCCAACGTGACCCAGGAAATCGATTCCGCTAGGTCCCGACTTCCAATTTTGTCCACGAACAAAGTTTGAAGAGGTTTGTCTCGCAAATTTGAGCAGACAAGTGAACTTTGACCTGAACTTTGACATCGCGGCGAAAGAGATCTGTGATTGGTTCTTCTTCAACTTTCGGTTCGACTAAACACGCGACCGCACCTCAGACGAACCTAGCTGTGTGTTTTATTTCTCTACCCCAGACGAACCTAAAATAATAAGAAGATAGATAGATCTGTTTATCTGTTAATGGAACTCCAAAATATTCCATAGATTTGTTTACTAAACAGTTCGAAACATTATCACCTGATAAGTCGCCGTATAACCTTATAGGTTCCAGCGACTAAATATTTTCCCCCGGTTCAACCATAGACATGTACGTCATCATGATCTCCCCTTAATTTGACCGTTATTTTGGCTGTCTTAGTGAAATGGTAAGATATATCTCTATGTTTTTTACATGTAAGTGTTCGGAAAAAATACAGTTATAGCAGCTATGTACAAAAATAAGCAGCATATGCTCTTTTCGCCAAAGTAAAGTCCTTTTTTCTTCTGGTTTCTTATATGTGTCACAGCACACCGCAAGCTTTTAGGCGAATAGCAAGTGAGTGGTATATATATATCATCAATTTTATAGTAGATAACGGTGTAAAATACTTACCATGTTCATGTCCGTTATACGTTTTCAATATTCCATATGTGTCATTTAATTGTGTGTTGCTTGATGCCATGTATGTATGTGTGTGTGTGTGTGTACATGACTTTAAATAAGCATGGATGGATGTGTGCACTCGATTGTGTGTGTGAACCATGTATATATTTTCTGTTGTCAATGTTGTCAATTAGATATGTTATACTATGCGTTTGAATCATTAAGTATTTTAGACGTCATACTTTTTTTCGTATCTTCACGATGGCTTTTTACCCGTTTAAATTTTAATGCTTCCAACTTTCAAAGCGCTGCACGGCTGGGAAGAGATGCGCACTTTTATCACTGTTGTTCATGTAGACGTAATCATGGATTCATGCAAACGTCATACCTGCTGTATTTTATTTTGTTTGTTTGTATAGTCGCGTGCGGTCGCGCAGTCTTTTTGGTCAGTTCCGATTACCTCCCATTGATGCGAAAACCTATATGACTGTTTTTTGTTATTTTTCTCTCTGTTAATTCACCAGTGGCTATGTAACATGTGTTATACCTTATAGGTTCCAGCGACTAAATATTTTTCCCCGGTGCAACCATAGACATGTACGTCATCATGATCTCCCCTTAATTTGACCGTTATTTTGGCTGTCTTAGTGAAATGGTAAGATATATCTCTATGTTTTTTACATGTAAGTGTTCGGAAAAAATACAGTTATAGCAGTTATGTACAAAAATAAGCAGCATATGCTCTTTTCGCCAAAGTAAAGTCCTTTTTTCTTCTGGTTTCTTATATGTGTCACAGCACACCGCAAGCTTTTAGGCGAATAGCAAGTGAGTGGTATATATATATCATCAATTTTATAGTAGGTAACGGTGTAAATTACTTGCCATGTTCATGTCCATTATACGTTTTCCATATTCCATATGTGTCATTTAATTGTGTGTTGCTTGATGCCATGTATGTATGTATGTGTGTGTGTGTGTACATGACTTTAAATAAGCATGGATGGATGTGTGCACTCGATTGTGTGTGTGAACCATGTATATATTTTCTGTTGTCAATGTTGTCAATTAGATATGTTATACTATGCGTTTGAATCATTAAGTATTTTAGACGTCATACTTTTTTTCGTATCTTCACGATGGCTTTTTACCCGTTTAAATTTTAATGCTTCCAACTTTCAAAGCGCTGCACGGCTGGGAAGAGATGCGCACTTTTATCACTGTTGTTCATGTAGACGTAATCATGGATTCATGCAAACGTCATACCTGCTGTATTTTATTTTGTTTGTTTGTATAGTCGCGTGCGGTCGCGCAGTCTTTTTGGTCAGTTCCGATTACCTCCCATTGATGCGAAAACCTATATAAGAAGATAGATAGATCTGTTTATCTGTTAATGGAACTCCAAAATATTCCATAGATTTGTTTACTTAATTTTTAAAAGATAAGTTCGAAACATTATCACCTGATAAGTCGCCGTATAACCTTATAGGTTCCAGCGACTAAATATTTTCCCCCGGTGCAACCATAGACATGTACGTCATCATGATCTCCCCTTAATTTGACCGTTATTTTGGCTGTCTTAGTGAAATGGTAAGATATATCTCTATGTTTTTTACATGTAAGTGTTCGGAAAAAATACAGTTATAGCAGTTATGTACAAAAATAAGCAGCATATGCTCTTTTCGCCAAAGTAAAGTCCTTTTTTCTTCTGGTTTCTTATATGTGTCACAGCACACTGCAAGCTTTTAGGCGAATAGCAAGTGAGTGGTATATATATATCATCAATTTTATAGTAGGTAACGGTGTAAATTACTTGCCATGTTCATGTCCATTATACGTTTTCCATATTCCATATGTGTCATTTAATTGTGTGTTGCTTGATGCCATGTATGTATATGTGTGTGTGTGTACATGACTTTAAATAAGCATGGATGTGTGCACTCGATTGTGTGTGTGAACCATGTATATATTTTCTGTTGTCAGTTACATATGTTATACTATGCGTTTGAATCATTAAGTATTTTACACGTCATACTTTTTTTCGTATCTTCACGATGGCTTTTTACCCGTTTAAATTTTAATGCTTCCAACTTTCAAAGCGCTGCACGGCTGGGAAGAGATGCGCACTTTTATCACTGTTGTTCATGTAGACGTAATCATGGATTCATGCAAACGCCATACCTGCTGTATTTTATTTTGTTTGTTTGTATAGTCGCGTGCGGTCGCGCAGTCTTTTTGGTCAGTTCCGATTACCTCCCATTGATGCGAAAACCTATATGACTGTTTTTTGTTATTTTTCTCTCTGTTAATTCACCAGTGGCTATGTAACATGTGTTACAGAATTGCACCGGTGTAAGGGTTAACATTTTATTTTTCACCAAGAGAATATAATTCATTATATGCGGGATAATGTGCGGGGGGGGGGGGGGGGGGGGGGGGAGGGGTGCAAACAACATTTTCACAAGCACATAACCAACAAAATGACATCGCATGCGCAGCACACAAAGTGCGTAGCACGGGTACCACTAGTGCAATTTTATTGCTGTACGTCCGCTTGGCTTCATTTTGTGGCTCGTTATATCTATGCTCAAACAGTTCGGTTTTTTTTATGAAGTGTAAATGCGAATTAAGGTTGGGTTTTATTGGATGTCTTTATGTTCCAGTTTTGTTGGGCTGTGCATGAGAGTTGTGAAGGGTATTTCTCCCTCAGCGGTTGTCCTCGGATGCCTTTACCATATGGCTACTTGGGGCGGATCACATCATTTTTAAGGGCGGGGGGGGTTCCAAATTTCTTTTAGGGACAAATTGACGACGCGAAGCGCCCGAACCTCCCCCACCCACCCCGAAAAATGTTGATAAAAACAAGGAAAATGTTGATCAAAATTATGATCAAAATTAAATTTCCGAAATCGATTCAAAAACAATTTCATCTTATTCCTTGTCGGTTCCTCATTCCAAAAACATATAGATATGATATGTTTGGATTAAAAACACGCTCAGAAAGTTAAAACGAAGAGAGGTACAGTAAAGCGTGCTATATGAAGCACAGCGCAATCGCTACCTCGCCAAACAGGCTCGTCACTTTCACTGCCTTTTTCACTAGCGGCGGACTACGTTCAGTTTCAATCTGTGAGTTCCACAGCTTGACTAAATGTAGTAATTTCGCCTTACGCGACTTGTTTTTAAATTTATTTCTTAATTTTTGTAAAAACTTATTTCCTTTTTTGCTTTAAGGCTTGGGGGTGGGGTGGGGGGTCCGGCAACCCCGGAAACTCCCTCTGGATCCGCCCCTGGCTATACTTGAGAAATGTTTAGGTGTTCGACTGTAGGAGGAAAATTCAACAAGAACAGATTTTGAGTAAATAATATGATTCCGGATCGAGGCACGTTAACTGTGTAATGATTATAATGACTTCAAGTTATTCAGAAAGGATAACATCTCAGTCAAAGGGGTAGGAGAGGGGGAGCCAGGGGGGACAAACTGAACAGACTTTTAATATCATAAGATTAAAATTTAAGTCTAAGCCCTTTTTCCAATTTGTTCTTAACAAGAAACATTAAAACATAAACTGATACTATAGAGAAGAAATGACGCAGAAGGCATGAATCGAAAAAAGAGGAAGGGGACAAAAGGAAACTACATAAGCTCTGTCGGTCTGTCTTTCTGTTTGTCTGTCTGTCTGTTTGTTTGTTTGTCTGTTGGCTTTAGGCTACGAATGATGAATAGTTAAAATTAATATTAAAAGTCCTACGGTTTTGAGCCATTAAGGACTTGAGTGTTTGTCCGCTTTCACGAATGATGAATAAACCCACCACTCCTTTTTAAACTGTTGATACTGACTCTCTCTATACATAGACGGTCGGTCTTTCGGTCGGTCAGTTCGCCACAGGGCACGGAGGAAGAATTAAGCCGTTGTTTAAATAAAACAAAACCCCAGACTGTCAGTAAGTGTCAATTTTACACAAAGCACACAACAATGACACACACACACACACACACACACACACACACACACACACACACACACACACACACACACACACACACACACACACACACACACACACACACACGGCACACACACACACACACGGATACAACGCGACACTACCCGATCGTGAAACAGGGTGCGGGAGGGTTTCCCCTGGCGAGTGTCCAATCCACCCCGTTAGGTCGATAGGGGTGGATTGTCTCTTGACTCTGCACGCTAGGTTACGAGTAATCTTTCTTCGACAAAAGCGCACTGGTAGTCTAAAAAGCTACTGCTACAGCGCTATTCCTCCCTCCCTACGAGGTGTCGGGACTGATTGTGTTAGCGATCTAATCGCTGTCACCCCCTGCTGTACACATCGTACAGTGGAACCCCCCCTTTAAGACCGTCACAAACCGGGTCTTTAACAGAAGGGACTGTACAAATCGTACAGTGGAACCCCCCCTTTAAGACCGTCACAAACCGGGTCTTTAACAGAAGGGACTGTACAAATCGTACAGTGGAACCCCCCCTTTAAGACCGTCACAAACCGGGTCTTTAACAGAAGGGACGGGTACAAATCGTACAGTGGTACCCCCCCTTTAAGACCGTCACAAACCGGGTCTTTAACAGAAGGGACTGTACAAATCGTACAGTGGAACCCCCCCCCCTTTAAGACCGTCACAAACCGGGTCTTTAACAGAAGGGACTGTACAAATCGTACAGTGGAACCCCCCCCCCCCCCCTTTAAAGACCGTCACAAACCGGGTCTTTAACAGAAGGGACTGTACAAATCGTACAGTGGTACCCCCCCCCCCCCCTTTAAGACCGTCACAAACCGGGTCTTTAACAGAAGGGACTGTACAAATCGCACAGTGGTACCCCCCCCCCCCCCTTTAAGACCGTCACAAACCGGGTCTTTAACAGAAGGGACTGTACAAATCGTACAGTGGTACCCCCCCCCCCCTTTAAAGACCGTCACAAACCGGGTCTTTAACAGAAGGGACTGTACAAATCGTACAGTGGAACCCCCCCCCCCTTTAAAGACCGTCACAAACCGGGTCTTTAACAGAAGGGACTGTACAAATCGTACAGTGGAACCCCCCCTTTAAAGACCGTCACAAACCGGGTCTTTAACAGAAGGGACTGTACAAATCGTACAGTGGAACCCCCCCTTTAAAGACCGTCACAAACCGGGTCTTTAACAGAAGGGACTGTACAAATCGTACAGTGGAACCCCCCCCCCCCTTTAAAGACCGTCACAAACCGGGTCTTTAACAGAAGGGACTGTACAAATCGTACAGTGGAACCCCCCCTTTAAAGACCGTCACAAACCGGGTCTTTAACAGAAGGGACTGTACAAATCGTACAGTGGTACCCCCCCCCCCCCCCTTTAAAGACCGTCACAAACCGGGTCTTTAACAGAAGGGACTGTACAGTCGTACGGTGGTACCCCCCCTTTAAGACCGTCACAAACCGGGTCTTTAACAGAAGGGACTGTACAAATCGTACAGTGGTACCCCCCCCCCCTTTAAGACCGTCACAAACCGGGTCTTTAACAGAAGGGACTGTACAAATCGTACAGTGGAACCCCCCCCCCCCTTTAAAGACCGTCACAAACCGGGTCTTTAACAGAAGGGACGGTACAAATCGTACAGTGGTACCCCCCCCCCTTTAAGACCGTCACAAACCGGGTCTTTAACAGAAGGGACTGTACAAATCGTACAGTGGTACCCCCCCCCCCTTTAAGACCGTCACAAACCGGGTCTTTAACAGAAGGGACTGTACAAATCGTACAGTGGTACCCCCCCCCCCTTTAAGACCGTCACAAACCGGGTCTTTAACAGAAGGGACTGTACAAATCGTACAGTGGTACCCCCCCCCCCCCCTTTAAGACCGTCACAAACCGGGTCTTTAACAGAAGGGACTGTACAAATCGTACAGTGGTACCCCCCCCCCCTTTAAGACCGTCACAAACCGGGTCTTTAACAGAAGGGACTGTACAAATCGTACAGTGGTACCCCCCCCCCCTTTAAAGACCGTCACAAACCGGGTCTTTAACAGAAGGGACTGTACAAATCGTACAGTGGTACCCCCCCCCCCCTTTAAGACCGTCACAAACCGGGTCTTTAACAGAAGGGACGGTACAAATCGTACAGTGGTACCCCCCCCCCCTTTAAGACCGTCACAAACCGGGTCTTTAACAGAAGGGACTGTACAAATCGTACAGTGGAACCCCCCTTTAAGACCGTCACAAACCGGGTCTTTAACAGAAGGGACTGTACAAATCGTACAGTGGTACCCCCCCCCCCTTTAAGACCGTCACAAACCGGGTCTTTAACAGAAGGGACTGTACAAATCGTACAGTGGTACCCCCCCCCCCTTTAAGACCGTCACAAACCGGGTCTTTAACAGAAGGGACTGTACAAATCGTACAGTGGTACCCCCCCCCCCCTTTAAGACCGTCACAAACCGGGTCTTTAACAGAAGGGACTGTACAAATCGTACAGTGGTACCCCCCCCCCCTTTAAGACCGTCACAAACCGGGTCTTTAACAGAAGGGACTGTACAAATCGTACAGTGGTACCCCCCCCCCCCTTTAAGACCGTCACAAACCGGGTCTTTAACAGAAGGGACTGTACAAATCGTACAGTGGTACCCCCCCCCCCCTTTAAAGACCGTCACAAACCGGGTCTTTAACAGAAGGGACTGTACAAATCGTACAGTGGTACCCCCCCCCCCCTTTAAGACCGTCACAAACCGGGTCTTTAACAGAAGGGACTGTACAAATCGTACAGTGGTACCCCCCCCCCCTTTAAGACCGTCACAAACCGGGTCTTTAACAGAAGGGACTGTACAAATCGTACAGTGGTACCCCCCCCCCCTTTAAGACCGTCACAAACCGGGTCTTTAACAGAAGGGACTGTACAAATCGTACAGTGGTACCCCCCCCCCCCTTTAAAGACCGTCACAAACCGGGTCTTTAACAGAAGGGACTGTACAAATCGTACAGTGGTACCCCCCCCCCCTTTAAGACCGTCACAAACCGGGTCTTTAACAGAAGGGACTGTACAAATCGTACAGTGGTACCCCCCCCCCCCCTTTAAGACCGTCACAAACCGGGTCTTTAACAGAAGGGACTGTACAAATCGTACAGTGGTACCCCCCCCCCCTTTAAGACCGTCACAAACCGGGTCTTTAACAGAAGGGACTGTACAAATCGTACAGTGGTACCCCCCCCCCTTTAAGACCGTCACAAACCGGGTCTTTAACAGAAGGGACTGTACAAATCGTACAGTGGTACCCCCCCCCCCCTTTAAAGACCGTCACAAACCGGGTCTTTAACAGAAGGGACTGTACAAATCGTACAGTGGTACCCCCCCTTTAAGACCGTCACAAACCGGGTCTTTAACAGAAGGGACTGTACAAATCGTACAGTGGTACCCCCCCCCCCCTTTAAGACCGTCACAAACCGGGTCTTTAACAGAGGGACTGTACAAATCGTACAGTGGTACCCCCCCCCCCCCTTTAAAGACCGTCACAAACCGGGTCTTTAACAGAAGGGACTGTACAAATCGTACAGTGGTACCCCCCCCCCCCTTTAAGACCGTCACAAACCGGGTCTTTAACAGAAGGGACTGTACAAATCGTACAGTGGTACCCCCCCCCCCCCCTTTAAGACCGTCACAAACCGGGTCTTTAACAGAAGGGGACTGTACAAATCGTACAGTGGAACCCCCCCCCCCTTTAAGACCGTCACAAACCGGGTCTTTAACAGAAGGGACTGTACAAATCGTACAGTGGTACCCCCCCTTTAAGACCGTCACAAACCGGGTCTTTAACAGAAGGGACTGTACAAATCGTACAGTGGTACCCCCCCCCCCCCCTTTAAAGACCGTCACAAACCGGGTCTTTAACAGAAGGGACTGTACAAATCGTACAGTGGTACCCCCCCCCCCTTTAAAGACCGTCACAAACCGGGTCTTTAACAGAAGGGACTGTACAAATCGTACAGTGGTACCCCCCCCCTTTAAAGACCGTCACAAACCGGGTCTTTAACAGAAGGGACTGTACAAATCGTACAGTGGTACCCCCCCCCCCCCCTTTAAAGACCGTCACAAACCGGGTCTTTAACAGAAGGGACTGTACAAATCGTACAGTGGTACCCCCCCCCCCCTTTAAAGACCGTCACAAACCGGGTCTTTAACAGAAGGGACTGTACAAATCGTACAGTGGTACCCCCCCCCCCCTTTAAAGACCGTCACAAACCGGGTCTTTAACAGAAGGGACTGTACAAATCGTACAGTGGTACCCCCCCCCCCCTTTAAGACCGTCACAAACCGGGTCTTTAACAGAAGGGACTGTACAAATCGTACAGTGGTACCCCCCCCCCTTTAAAGACCGTCACAAACCGGGTCTTTAACAGAAGGGACTGTACAAATCGTACAGTGGTACCCCCCCCCCCCCTTTAAGACCGTCACAAACCGGGTCTTTAACAGAAGGGACTGTACAAATCGTACAGTGGTACCCCCCCCCCCCCCCTTTAAGACCGTCACAAACCGGGTCTTTAACAGAAGGGACTGTACAAATCGTACAGTGGTACCCCCCCCCCCCCCTTTAAAGACCGTCACAAACCCGGGTCTTTAACAGAGGGACTGTACAAATCGTACAGTGGTACCCCCCCCCCCTTTAAGACCGTCACAAACCGGGTCTTTAACAGAAGGGACTGTACAAATCGTACAGTGGTACCCCCCCCCCCCTTTAAAGACCGTCACAAACCGGGTCTTTAACAGAAGGGACGGTACAAATCGTACAGTGGTACCCCCCCCCCCCCTTTAAAGACCGTCACAAACCGGGTCTTTAACAGAAGGGACTGTACAAATCGTACAGTGGTACCCCCCCCCCCTTAAAGACCGTCACAAACCGGGTCTTTAACAGAAGGGACTGTACAAATCGTACAGTGGTACCCCCCCCCCCCTTTAAAGACCGTCACAAACCGGGTCTTTAACAGAAGGGACTGTACAAATCGTACAGTGGTACCCCCCCCCCCCCCCTTTAAAGACCGTCACAAACCGGGTCTTTAACAGAAGGGACTGTACAAATCGTACAGTGGTACCCCCCCCCCCCTTAAAGACCGTCACAAACCGGGTCTTTAACAGAAGGGACTGTACAAATCGTACAGTGGTACCCCCCCCCCCCTTTAAAGACCGTCACAAACCGGGTCTTTAACAGAAGGGACTGTACAAATCGTACAGTGGTACACCCCCCCCCTTTAAGACTGTCACAAACCGGGTCTTTAACAGAAGGGACTGTACAAATCGTACAGTGGTACCCCCCTTTAAAGACCGTCACAAACCGGGTCTTTAACAGAAGGGACTGTACAAATCGTACAGTGGAACCCCCCCTTTAAGACCGTCACAAACCGGGTCTTTAACAGAAGGGACTGTACAAATCGTACAGTGGTACCCCCCCTTTAAAGACCGTCACAAACCGGGTCTTTAACAGAAGGGACTGTACAAATCGTACAGTGGAACCCCCCCTTTAAGACCGTCACAAACCGGGTCTTTAACAGAAGGGACTGTACAAATCGTACAGTGGTACCCCCCCTTTAAGACCGTCACAAACCGGGTCTTTAACAGAAGGGACTGTACAAATCGTACAGTGGAACCCCCCCTTTAAGACCGTCACAAACCGGGTCTTTAACAGAAGGGACTGTACAAATCGTACAGTGGTACCCCCCCTTTAAAGACCGTCACAAACCGGGTCTTTAACAGAGGGGACTGTACAAATCGTACAGTGGTACCCCCCCTTTAAGACCGTCACAAACCGGGTCTTTAACAGAAGGGACTGTACAAATCGTACAGTGGTACCCCCCCTTTAAAGACCGTCACAAACCGGGTCTTTAACAGAAGGGACTGTACAAATCGTACAGTGGAACCCCCCCTTTAAGACCGTCACAAACCGGGTCTTTAACAGAAGGGGACTGTACAAATCGTACAGTGGTACCCCCCCTTTAAGACCGTCACAAACCGGGTCTTTAACAGAAGGGACTGTACAAATCGTACAGTGGTACCCCCCCCCCCTTTAAGACCGTCACAAACCGGGTCTTTAACAGAAGGGACTGTACAAATCGTACAGTGGTACCCCCCCTTTAAGACCGTCACAAACCGGGTCTTTAACAGAAGGGACTGTACAAATCGTACAGTGGTACCCCCCCCCCCCTTTAAAGACCGTCACAAACCGGGTCTTTAACAGAAGGGACTGTACAAATCGTACAGTGGTACACCCCCCCCTTTAAGACTGTCACAAACCGGGTCTTTAACAGAAGGGACTGTACAAATCGTACAGTGGTACCCCCCCTTTAAAGACCGTCACAAACCGGGTCTTTAACAGAAGGGACTGTACAAATCGTACAGTGGTACCCCCCTTTAAAGACCGTCACAAACCGGGTCTTTAACAGAAGGGACTGTACAAATCGTACAGTGGAACCCCCCCTTTAAGACCGTCACAAACCGGGTCTTTAACAGAAGGGACTGTACAAATCGTACAGTGGTACCCCCCCTTTAAAGACCGTCACAAACCGGGTCTTTAACAGAAGGGACTGTACAAATCGTACAGTGGAACCCCCCCTTTAAGACCGTCACAAACCGGGTCTTTAACAGAAGGGACTGTACAAATCGTACAGTGGTACCCCCCCTTTAAGACCGTCACAAACCGGGTCTTTAACAGAAGGGACTGTACAAATCGTACAGTGGAACCCCCCCTTTAAGACCGTCACAAACCGGGTCTTTAACAGAAGGGACTGTACAAATCGTACAGTGGTACCCCCCCTTTAAAGACCGTCACAAACCGGGTCTTTAACAGAGGGGACTGTACAAATCGTACAGTGGTACCCCCCCTTTAAGACCGTCACAAACCGGGTCTTTAACAGAAGGGACTGTACAAATCGTACAGTGGTACCCCCCCTTTAAAGACCGTCACAAACCGGGTCTTTAACAGAAGGGACTGTACAAATCGTACAGTGGAACCCCCCCTTTAAGACCGTCACAAACCGGGTCTTTAACAGAGGGGACTGTACAAATCGTACAGTGGTACCCCCCCTTTAAGACCGTCACAAACCGGGTCTTTAACAGAAGGGACTGTACAAATCGTACAGTGGTACCCCCCCCCCCCCCTTTAAAGACCGTCACAAACCGGGTCTTTAACAGAAGGGACTGTACAAATCGTACAGTGGTACCCCCCCTTTAAGACCGTCACAAACCGGGTCTTTAACAGAAGGGACTGTACAAATCGTACAGTGGTACCCCCCCCCCCCTTTAAAGACCGTCACAAACCGGGTCTTTAACAGAAGGGACTGTACAAATCGTACAATGGTACACCCCCCCCCTTTAAGACTGTCACAAACCGGGTCTTTAACAGAAGGGACTGTACAAATCGTACAGTGGTACCCCCCCTTTAAAGACCGTCACAAACCGGGTCTTTAACAGAAGGGACTGTACAAATCGTACAGTGGTACCCCCCCTTTAAAGACCGTCACAAACCGGGTCTTTAACAGAGGGGACTGTACAAATCGTACAGTGGTACCCCCCCTTTAAGACCGTCACAAACCGGGTCTTTAACAGAAGGGACTGTACAAATCGTACAGTGGTACCCCCCCTTTAAGACCGTCACAAACCGGGTCTTTAACAGAAGGGACTGTACAAATCGTACAGTGGAACCCCCCCCCCTTTAAAGACCGTCACAAACCGGGTCTTTAACAGAAGGGACTGTACAAATCGTACAGTGGAACCCCCCCCCCCCCCTTTAAAGACCGTCACAAACCGGGTCTTTAACAGAAGGGACTGTACAAATCGTACAGTGGTACCCCCCCCCCCCCCTTTAAAGACCGTCACAAACCGGGTCTTTAACAGAAGGGACTGTACAAATCGTACAGTGGTACCCCCCCTTTAAAGACCGTCACAAACCGGGTCTTTAACAGAAGGGACTGTACAAATCGTACAGTGGTACCCCCCCCCCCTTTAAAGACCGTCACAAACCGGGTCTTTAACAGAAGGGACTGTACAAATCGTACAGTGGAACCCCCCCCCCCTTTAAAGACCGTCACAAACCGGGTCTTTAACAGAAGGGACTGTACAAATCGTACAGTGGTACCCCCCCCCTTTAAAGACCGTCACAAACCGGGTCTTTAACAGAAGGGACTGTACAAATCGTACAGTGGTACCCCCCCCCCCTTTAAAGACCGTCACAAACCGGGTCTTTAACAGAAGGGACTGTACAAATCGTACAGTGGTACCCCCCCTTTAAAGACCGTCACAAACCGGGTCTTTAACAGAAGGGACTGTACAAATCGTACAGTGGTACCCCCCCTTTAAAGACCGTCACAAACCGGGTCTTTAACAGAAGGGACTGTACAAATCGTACAGTGGTACCCCCCCCTCCTTTAAAGACCGTCACAAACCGGGTCTTTAACAGAAGGGACTGTACAAATCGTACAGTGGTACCCCCCCTTTAAGACCGTCACAAACCGGGTCTTTAACAGAAGGGACTGTACAAATCGTACAGTGGTACCCCCCCTTTAAAGACCGTCACAAACCGGGTCTTTAACAGAAGGGACTGTACAAATCGTACAGTGGTACCCCCCCCCCCCTTTAAGACCGTCACAAACCGGGTCTTTAACAGAAGGGACTGTACAAATCGTACAGTGGTACCCCCCCTTTAAAGACCGTCACAAACCGGGTCTTTAACAGAAGGGACTGTACAAATCGTACAGTGGTACCCCCCCTTTAAAGACCGTCACAAACCGGGTCTTTAACAGAAGGGACTGTACAAATCGTACAGTGGTACACCCCCTTTAAGACCGTCACAAACCGGGTCTTTAACAGAAGGGACTGTACAAATCGTACAGTGGTACACCCCCTTTAAAGACCGTCACAAACCGGGTCTTTAACAGAAGGGACTGTACAAATCGTACAGTGGTACCCCCCCTTTCAGACCGCCACAAACCGGGTTTTTAACACAGGTCACTGTTAAAATGAAGGTACATTTACAGACGTTATGAACACACGAAAGGAACTGAATGGAATGTTGCAATGGAGGCACACTTACAGACGTTATGAACACACGAAAGGAACTGAATGGAATGTTGCAATGGAGGAACACTTACAGACGTTATGAACACACGAAAGGAACTGAATGGAATGTTGCAATGGAGGAACACTTACAGACGTTATGAACACACGAAAGGAACTGAATGGAATGTTGCAATGGAGGCCTATTCACATTCACGGACAAAACGACAGAAAGTTTCCAGAATGAAAGTTTGTCTTAGTAACTTTTTCATATCAGCGGTCGGACAAGTCTCTTGTAAGATCACTGCTGGGCTGTGCATGTATCGGTATTGTATCTCATTTTTTCCCGAAAGCGGCGTATGGCTGCCTAAATGGCGGGGTAAAAAAACGGTCATGCACGTAAAAATCCACTCGTGCAAATACACGAACGCAGAAGAAGAAGAAGAAGAAGAAGAAGAAGAAGAAGAAGAAGAAGAAGAAGAAGACGAAGAAGAAGAAGAAGAAGAAGAAGAAGAAGAAGAAGAAGAAGAAGAAGAAGAAGAAGAAGAAGAAGAAGAAGAAGAAGAAGAAGAAGAAGAAGAAGAAGAAGAAGAAGAAGAAGAAGAAGAAGAAGAAGAAGAAGAAGAAGAAGAAGAAGAAGAAGAAGAAGAAGAACAAGAAGAAGAAGAAGAAGAAGAAGAAGAAGAAGAAGAAGAAGAACAAAAAGAAGAAGAAGAAGAAGAAGAATAAGAAGAAGAAGAAGAAGAAGAAGAAGAAGAAGAAGAAGAAGAAGAAGAAGAAGAAGAAGAAGAAGAAGAAGAAGAAGAAGAAGAAGAAGAAGAAGAAGAAGAAGAAGAAGAAGAAGAAGAAGAAGAAGAAGAAGAATAAGAAGAAGAAGAAGAAGAAGAAGAAGAAGAAGAAGAAGAAGAAGAAGAAGAAGAAGAAGAAGAAGAACAAGAACAAGAAGAAGAACAAGAAGAACAAGAAGAACAAGAAGAAGATTAAAAGATTTAAGAGTACGCTCATAAGCCTAGCTTGTTGTGCTCCCTGTTCCTTATTTCATGTATGCGGTAATAGTACCAATGGAATTTATTGAATAAACTTGTTTAAACCAAGATTAAAATGCGGGTTTAACTGTACGTATAGCACGCTATCCCCATGGCGCTGCGAGTACCAGGCTAATTTGTGGAGCTTGCGTGTTCGCCAGACAGAACCATGCCAGGAATGTGCACGCAGACACGGTTCTTGTAGTTAGCGGAGTGATATGAGTGATATCAAGTGTGCAAAATATTTTATATACGCAATCAGCCGCGGTGGGAGACACATTTTTTGCCGTCTCAGATGTGCACCGTTTTGTATATCGTCATTACACACCCACGTAATTAGCTGTATTTAACACAGAGGCATGTAGGCTGCTCTGTAAAATGCTGTTTTTCTAGCTGTGCAACATTTTAAAATAAAGTGATTTGTCGTAGTTTATGTTAAAGGCAGACCCCTTCTTGTGTTAACGGTTCGGCAGACCATTCACATCTGACCAGGCTTTTACATGGGATAAGACCATCCCTCCACTTGGTCACATACCTTTTACATGGGATAAGACCATCCCTCCACTTGGTCACATACCTTTTACATGGGATAAGACCATCCCTCCACTTGGTCACATACCTTTTACATGGGATAAGACCATCCCTCCACTTGGTCACATACCTTTTACATGGGATAAGACCATCCCTCCACTTGGTCACATACCTTTTACATGGGATAAGACCATCCCTCCACTTGGTCACATACCTTTTACATGGGATAAGACCATCCCTCCACTTGGTCACATACCTTTTACATGGGATAAGACCATCCCTCCACTTGGTCACATACCTTTTACATGGGATAAGACCACCCCTCCACTTAGTCACATACCAACAAATAATAATGATACAAGGGAGGTCAATGAAACCCACGTGCCGCAGTGTTTAACTTTATAAGAGTCATAGCAACGAGGAAACGTATTCGATAGGACACCAATACGATGTTGATAATATAAGAACACAGTATAGTGATTCTCAGTGTTTGTCTGTCTCTGTCTCCCTGTCTGTCTGTCTCTCTCTCTCTGCCTGTCTCTCTGTCTCTGTCTCCCTGTCTGTCTGTCTCTGTCTCCCTGTCTGTCTGTCTCTGTCTCCCTGTCTGTCTGTCTCTGTCTCCCTGTCTGCCTGTCTCTGTCTCCCTGTCTGTCTGTCTCTGTCTCCCTGTCTGTCTGTCTCTGTCTCCCTGTCTGTCTGTCTCTGTCTCCCTGTCTGTCTGTCTCTGTCTCCCTGTCTGTCTGTCTCTGTCTCCCTGTC
>NC_090257.1:42090094-42095094 GCF_037325665.1 Littorina saxatilis
CCCAAGCTATAGAATAATTCGGATACGCAGACCAGAGCAATTTCTGTTTCAGTGTTTGTCTCTGTGTCTGTATGTCTGTCTGGCTGTCGCACTGCCTGTCAGTCTGTCTTTTTTTCTCTGTTTTTGTCTCTGTCTTTGTCTGACTCTTTCTCTGTCTCTGTCCATCTAGATGTCTTTCTTATTCTATGTCCCCCTCCCTCCTCCCTCCCCCCCCCAACCCTCGCTTAACCTATTGGAGTAGGGTTATTTTCCAGAACTGTATACTATTTGTGACCCTCCACCACGAAATGAGTCGCATGTCACCTTTGCATGATTTTCATATTTGTACATTTTCTTAAAGAGTTTTTTATGCTCTATCCAGTGGTGAAAACCGTTTTAGAAAAGAGCGAAAACTGTTTGAGTTATAAGCCTGTGACTAAGGTGACCCTCCCACTGTTACCAGACACTCCCCGGACTTATATTCAGCCTAGCGCAGAACCGCGCGAGGTGACATGCGACTCATTTCGTGGTGGAGGGTCACATTTTGTCACATTGTGACATCCATCCACTTTCAGTCCTTAAAAATATAATAAAGTATACTAAATGGCAACTATAATGTATTCTCATTACTTTTTCCCCAGCAATACTCCAGTTAGATAATGATTAAATCAAACATAGTATATTGTTTTGCCTTTTAAAAAAAATGTTAGTATTCAAATCCATGTCACAACCTTTGATTTCCATGTAAGGAATGTGATGTACTTTGAAACACTTATAATTTACTGAATGTAGACAAACTAACTGTGCAAGTATTTCTAATTCTTTCTCTACAGAACCATTTTTCACTAATTAAATCAATTTTTATGGTTAGAATATCTCGGTTAGCAACGAATTACTTTGGTAACATGGTTTCCACTAGTACACAGCTCTGGAGAATATCCCGTTAATGTATCGAACGAACACTAGATTTGCCTTATTTCAGCCATCGACGCCAGAGAGGAATAAAAGTCATATTTAGGCGTCTGGCCGAAACTGCAAAATAGTACATGACTGTGTGCGTTCAATCGTAAAAAATAAAAGGAATTCTGACTAAAATGGATCGATACATAAATGTTAGCTTTATTTTTGACCAAAATAGATCCCAGGGTCACAGCGAAAGCCTCAGGCCTTGGAAATACGAATACATGCATGCACAAATATGAAGCCCCGGTGTCCGTTCGGCCAACAGCCCAAAAATAAACCATTTCAGCACTGACCCAAGACGACCCAACCCGGTCCCCAGCCCATTTCAGGTCTACTCTAGCAGCCGGCACCCAGCTGTCTACACCCCCCCCCCCCCCGCCCTGCATTTTCATTTTTATTTTGTTATACAAAGCCGGGTTTTCCCGTGTAACATGCCCCTAATGGCTTTGCCGTGAGGGCGTAAAACTTACATTTTTCGACCAAAATAGGACATTTGAAACAGATTTCAAAAGTCATTGGCTGTCTCGCTCTGTGTAACATGTCATATTTGTATGTTAAAAAACACAAAACAAACAAATAACGTATAATGTTTGTTATGCCATATTAATATCAGATTAGCCACTGCTTCAGTTGAGTGTGACGTATTTCCCGCCGCAGTCGCAGGTCTGGCAAATGTCTTGACAAATACGTAGCGGCTTTACGCATATATGTGCGCAGGTAGTCTAAAGTTTAAATCACGCTGAAGCTCGCATTTTTCATGATCAGCTAACTTCGACCATTATTTTTCATATTCACTGAGACTCGGCAGGTAGATCTAACCTCTACGTGCGTGCGTGGCGTAACATGCAGATCTGTTTTTACACGAGCCGTCTTGCCTACATATCATACTGCTTCTCGTAATACGTTTAATCATTTCGTCTTGCTAATTTGCAGTAGAGCATTCCAAAGAAAGAAAACGACACACACTTTGTTTGATTCTGGCTTGCACAATAAATTCAAACCTGAATAGGGCCTACGTCATCAGTTTGTAATGGCGTCAGACGTACTGACGCAAACGTGTGTTATTTTAGGGACTAAAAGAAAGACGACTCGAGCCACAGACGAAAAAAGATAAGCCGAATCAAGAATCAACTTGCTTTTCTTTCTCATTTTTCCAAATGGAAGGATTATCTGTTTTGTGCCATTGCAATAATAGGGGAAGGGCCCCTATTATGGACAATAAGCTCCTAATATGGACCATATGCCTGTTCTGACAAACTAACGGTGCTAGAATGCTCCAAACAATTTCACCCGCCTCATTTACCCAATTTATTATGATATGTTAAAGTATAGCCTAGTGGGTTTTTACAATGAATCGTGAAAACGTCATCGCGAGAAATCAAGCTAGTTATCAGCATGAAAGAAACAGTTGTCCATGTTTGAGGCTTCTTCCCTTGCGTATTAAATGAACCTTTCAATTCCTACAGGTGTAGGATTGCAGTGTGGGAATCATCAGGACATTATATAGGTGTAGGATTGCAGTGTGGGAATCATCAGGACATTATTCAAACGGCAGAAATTAATATGTAAGCGCCTAGGGCTATATCTAGATTAGGCGCATAAAAATGATCATAATAATAATAATAATAATAATAATAATTATTGGGGTGTACGATTGTGCGGCATTCCAGCAGAAGGAAACACGGATCTGAAAAGAGCAACACGCCATAATGTGAAAAACGACGACACCCTTTTGTGTAGGAATCAATTATGTAGACCGCGGGAATAGAAGTGCCAAGGATATTATTTTAGTTGATAAATTATTTGTCCCTCTCTGTTGCCTTTGTGTGTGCCTTTGTCCTCTTCACTAGTTGTGTTCGTGTGTGTGTGTGCGCGCGGGTGTGTGTGTGTGTGTGTGTGTGTGTGTGTGTGTGTGTGTGTGTGTGTGTGTGTTTGTGTGTACGTGTGGTCGTATGTGTGTGCGTGCAGGTACTCTGAATACAAAAGCTGAAGTCTCGCGGCTCCGATGCGTTGGTTCCTGCCCACTGCGGAATCCGCGGAAATGAGTCCGCGGAATACCCCCCAGCTGACAAAAAATCCAAGGAAGGAGGTCTCTTAAAGGCACAGTAAGCCTCCCGTAAACCATCACAGATACTGTCAGGCTTTTACACACAGTACAAACACCCTTCCATTTGAACGCTCACCAAACGGGAACATCCTAGGTGCCCTACGTAAAGAGCGAGCAATTTTTAAAGAATTAATTTTGCGCCGATTGCTCAGAGACAATCGGATCGTGGTGCGTTTTGGCGCTAGACCTAACTTTTAAAATCTAAATAATAAATTGACAGCTTGTTACACAAACATTCTTAAATCATAAAAGAATTCTTTTTTCATCAAGGCAAGATCAGTACAATTCGAAGTTTTGAAAGTTTGAAAAAAGAAAAGCCCGGAAGCAGGGTCACGCAAGGTCGTGGTTCTCGTAGCAGACGACGGTTTGTAGGCATCGCCAGTTCCTCTGAACAGTCAAAAGCCATCGCCAGAGTTCTTGTGAACCACAGCCGTTTGTTTCGTGCATAGTCAGAGGTACATAATAACGTGCTATTGCAGATAAGCTCACATTGAGTCGCATTCAAATTACTAACTGACGACTACATTGTAAAAAAGGGAAACTGGATCACACGGGTTCACGATGGCTCAGGGGTAAGATAAACCACGCAAAAATAAATTCTTTGAAAATTGCTCGCTCTTTACGTAGGGCACCTAGGATGTTCCCGTTTGGTGAGCGTTCAAATGGAAGGGTGTTTGTACTGTGTGTAAAAACCTGACAGTATCTGTGATGGTTTACGGGAGGCTTACTGTGCCTTTAAGCCAACCACACAGGTCTCTCGCCACGATAAAAAAAATCAAACCTTGACTAAATATAAAAACAATCCTCCTGTTTATTATGTTATTGTTTCTGTTTTTGTTGTCACGTGGCTCCTACTCGTACGTGTTTCCTGCCAACAGCGGAGTACGCGGAAATGAAACAGCTGACAGGCTGTCCCAGGGAGGACGAGTGTGAAAACAGCCTGACAAACTGGACTCCCACCAAGAAAAAACCTCACCATCATTAGTTTGTGTTAATGTTCTCGTGTTTTTGTTGTTTGCACATGTTGTTTTGGTTAAGAGAAGACGAAGCACACTTTCCCTTCCATTGTTTGATAGTATTGGACAATAAATCATCATATGTCTTATCTTATGTCTCGTGTAATTTATGAAGCACACCAGACACAGTAAGGCTGACAGCTACTACAGCCCCAAAAGAGAAGAACAAGTCATACTTTAGATGAACAAGTCATTCTTTAGATTGTGAACATTTTTACAACAAACTGAAGATAGAACAATCACAGATATAGACACGACAGAATGTTAAACAAACTGAAGATAGGTCAATCGTAGTTGTCATCAGTTTCACGGGTTTTCATTCATAACCAGCTGGGGAATAAATAACACTGTTCCCCATGTCACAAATCGAGGTGGTGAATGGGTTTGAGCTTTCAGGCGAAACATGTCAAAGTAAAAGCCAATCAGGCTGATTGTTTGATGTGTGGAACCATCACGGCTTTGGATTCGTGTTTTAGAAGACAACGATTGTAAGCATTCACTCTCAAAAACCCAATCAATGTTGAAAATTACTGCGGCGACTCATGGTCAATTTGCAACTTATCTCTGTAGTCGCAAAATGCATAACGAAAATCCATAAAACAGGATAGTTACACACCAAACTGAAGATAGGACAGTCAGAAATATCGACACAACAGAATGGAGACATATTTTTACAAGAAGCCGAATATAGGGTAATCAGCGATGTGTAATTGTGGCATTGCACCACCAGCGCATTGGCCGAGTGGATAAGACATCGGACTCCTATGCGGAAGGTCGTGGGTTCGAATCCCGGCCGCGCCTGGTGGGTTAAGGGTGGAGAATGTTTTGATCTCCAAGGTCAACTTATGTGCAGACCTGCTAGTGCCTTATTCCCCTTCGTGTGTACATGCAAGCACATCACCAAGTGCTCACGGAAAAGATCCTGTAAAGTCCAC
>NC_090257.1:42100094-42102594 GCF_037325665.1 Littorina saxatilis
ACCTCAGCTATTTTGGTTCCACCTCAGCTTACCCGGGCCCCCATACCGACACACCATAGCCGCTACACCACATCACAACGCCAAAGTTCTCGGTGGTTCTTTTTCAAATTTGGACACCGTATTCAGCTACACCCCGGACACAATATCATCGATGAGATATTTCAACACGTGCTCTCAGCGCGCAGCGCTAAACTCATGTTCGTTTTTGTGTTCATTTCACCATTATAAGTAACTCTTCCTTATCTTCTCCAGTGTTTGGCGTTTATCTCCCTTCCTTCGTGTGGCTTTCCCGTTCAGTTGTAAGTTACTATTTATTTTTAGAATGTCACTGCGCTGTCCAGAACGCTTCCCTTGCACCCGTAAGTTGTTCTTACTGTCAAAGTGAAAAGGTCGAATCAATTTATAGCCACGCGAAAAATACACTCTCACCTATCTCTATATATTTATAGATACAGATATGCATATATATATACGGCTTCTCTGTGTGTGTGTGTGTTTGTGTGTGTGTGTAGGCAAAAACCTATGTATTATAGAGTTCTGTTTGTGATGGGGTCTAGCGGCTTTTGTCTGTCTGTATGTTCTGGCATGTGAGAAGCCACAGTAGATAATATAGGGCTAAGAAATAAGCTCTAAAATTCTCAATCCCGTTTGACAGGACTTCGCCTTTCAAAGGTGATTGTGGTGAACCGCCACGCTGTCTGTCTCTGTTGCGCCGTTCACCCCAAATTCCCGTTTCTGAGAGTGACTATTTTTAGAATGTCACTGCGCTGTCCAGAACGCTTCCCTTGCACCCGTAAGTTGTTCTTACTGTCAAAGTGAAAAGGTCGAATCAATTTATAGCCACGCGAAAAATACACTCTCACCTATCTCTATATATTTATAGATACAGATATGCATATATATATACGGCTTCTCTGTGTGTGTGTTTGTGTGTGTGTGTGGGGGAAAAAACCTGTTGATTGTAGAGTTCTGTTTGTGATGGGGTCTAGCGGCTTTTGTCTGTCTGTATGTTCTGGCATTTGAGCGATTCACCCCGGCGAAGCCGGGTATTCCTCTAGTATACATATATAACTCGATGGTCTATACCTTAACTCCCTCTCCCCTCCCTTCTCCGCGCCTCCCCCACCCCCATCCTTCCTCTCTCTGTTGTCTATACCGTCCTTCTCTCCTCCCCCACCCCCATCCTTCCTATTTCTGTAAGTGTTGTATATATCTCCCCTCCCCACCCCCATCCTTCCTCTTTTTGTTGTCTACATCTTACGTTTCCCCTTCCTTGTCCAATCCTACCCCCATCCCCATCCTGCCTCTTTCTGGAAGTGTCGTTTATATATCCCCCCCCCCCCCCCCCCGCTCATCCTTTCTCTTTTTGTTTTATATATATCCCCTCCCCCCCCCCGATCCTTAATCCTTTTGTTGTATATATCTTTACCACCACCCCCCCACCCTCCCCTCACCTCATCTTTTCTCTTTCTGTTGTACAGTATTATGTCCTCCCTCCCCTCATCCTTTCTCTTTCGGGTGTCCCCCCCCCCCTATCACGGAACCCCCCCCCCCCCCCATCCCCATCCCCATCCCTCCAACTTCACTCCTTTAGCTTCTGGATTTCCGTTCACTCCTGTTTGATACCGACGGATTTATCAAATCGTCCCCGTAAAACATGGACAAAGGAGACATAAGACTAGGCTACACGTACTGATAACAAATTGGCAATGTGTTCCGCTTCGCTCTGAATAAAACGTTTCCTCTGTGGTCCTTCCAAAGAATCTGTTCTGGTTTGCGACTGATCCGGTAACTTTCATGTTTTTGTTTGTGTTGTTGTCACAGAATGATAAACCGTTTGGTGTAGGTTTCGTAACAACACCTACACGAGCTTTGCCCCGTCTTAAAACAGTGTTTTTTGTTTTGTGTGTGTTTTTAATTAGATAGCAACAGGCTAGGTAAAAGGAATAAAATCCACACTTTTGTCATTTGCTACGCGCGCACGATTGATGTGTTGAAAAGGTTAAAGCAAAAAGTAAATACATTAACGTTCATTCCATACCGCTTATACAGTCGTCGTCGTCTTTGTTCAAGAAGAACAAGAACAAGAATGTGTTCCGCCATATAGCATCACAGCGTGGTGTTTGTCCTGGTGTGGACACACTCCTACATCTATACACTCCTTGCATATACGGAAAAAACAAAAACAAAAAACAAAAACTATTAAAAGGCTAACGACAACGACAGCAACAACAGCAACAACAACGACAACAACAACAACAACAACAACAACTACTACTACAACAACAACAACAACAACAACAACAACAACAACAACAACAACAACAAGTCAAAGTCATCACCTAAAATGAATTCATCATCGTATGTTTAAAATAGTGTTGTATACATATAAATGTATATCTGAATGTATATATGATAAAATTGCGTAATTAAAATGCATATGTTGTGAATATGAATATCTCTCTCTCACTAGCGTTCACACACACCCACACCCACACAC
>NC_090257.1:42112594-42120094 GCF_037325665.1 Littorina saxatilis
GGGATGGTTTTATCCCAATGTAAAAGCCAGGACAATCATTTGCCGTATGTGACAAAGTGGAGGGATGGTCTTATCACAATGTAAAAGCCAGGACAATCATTTGCCGTATGTGACAAAGTGGAGGGATGGTCTTATCCCGTGTAAAAGCCAGGACAATCATTTGCCGTATGTGACAAAGTGGAGGGATGGTTTTATCACAATGTAAAAGCCAGGACAATCATTTGCCGTATGTGACAAAGTGGAGGGATGGTTTTATCCCAATGTAAAAGCCAGGACAATCATTTGCCGTATGTGACAAAGTGGAGGGATGGTTTTATCCCAGTGTAAAAGCCAGGACAATCATTTGCCGTATGTGACAAAGTGGAGGGATGGTTTTATCACATGTAAAAGCCAGGACAATCATTTGCCGTATGTGACAAAGTGGAGGGATGGTTTTATCCCAGTGTAAAACCCAGGACAATCATTTGCCGTATGTGACAAAGTGGAGGGATGGTCTTATCACATGTAAAAGCCAGGACAATCATTTGCCGTATGTGACAAAGTGGAGGGATGGTCTTATCACATGTAAAAGCCAGGACAATCATTTGCCGTATGTGACAAAGTGGAGGGATGGTCTTATCACATGTAAAAGCCAGGACAATCATTTGCCGTATGTGACAAAGTGGAGGGATGGTTTTATCCCAGTGTAAAACCCAGGACAATCATTTGCCGTATGTGACAAAGTGGAGGGATGGTCTTATCACAATGTAAAAGCCAGGACAATCACGTGACGGTAAGCCGAACTATTCACACTGGAAGGGGTGTGTCTTTAAGAACACTCGAGTGATTGAGCAAACCTTACCACCTAACGGCGACGCGGCAAAACAGGCGCGTGCGTGTCTGCACACAGTGAAAGGAATTGTATCCTTATGCTTTCCACATAGAGATCATGTTGTGTGTTTACGTTTAACTTTTCTGTACAACTGCGTTTTCTGATGTCATTGATTCTGAATGAAAGTTATTCCCTGGTGATTCAAGAAAATATTATACTTGCTTGTACTCCGAATGAACGACGAAGCGAGCACTGTGGTCTATTCGAAAGGCGTTATTTCGCACAGAAATCTAGAAACTGTATCCTTCTGCCTTCTAGATATTGAAATACCAAACGGAAAAGCAATCAATGTAACAGTCAGAAAGGGATAGGCTGGGTTGGGGATTGGAGCGGGGGTTCGGAGTGGGGGGTGGAGGTGTGGGGGGGATGGTTGTTCGTGGCCGGGCATGATAAGAGTTAAGCAGAAAGTATCTTGGGAACCTCAGACAACCGTGTGATTTACACAAGAGCCTTATAATCCTTGATTACGCGTGTTAATTTGTTCACGATGCAGCAGCTCATGTAATTTCTACTGAGTTAAATAAGATTAGAGGATGATAATGATGATGATGATGATGATGATGATGATGATGATAACGACGACGACGACGATGATGATGATGATGATGATGATAATGACGACGACGACGAGGACGACGACGACAACGACGACAACAACGACGATAATGATGATGATGATGACGACGACGAAGACAGCGAGGATGATATCGATGATTATAACAAAGACGCCAGTGACAGAGGACACAGCAAGCGAAAAAAAACTGACGACGAAACCCTTGACCAGGCAATAATGACAATAATAGCATTTTGGTTTCAACAAAACTTTATTCAATTTTTATTATGACAAGAAACAATGCATGGATGATTACATACTCAAGCATATAATGCTTATTTTAAGCAATCATAGTAATTACAAAACAAAGGTTAGCATGATGGCATTTTGCATATTTGGGAACGCACTGCATTACGACAGCTACAAAATCATGTGTCACGATAGACATGTAAACGTGTCATCTTCATAACGGTTGTTATTCGAAGACTACAAAAGAAACGTTCTTTCTTTCTTTCTTTATTTGGTGTTTAACGTCGTTTTCAACCACGAAGGAATTATATCGCGACGGAAAGAAACGTTCATACGGTGTGTTATAGAAAATAAATTTAACAGGTGTCCGATCCGGTTTAGTTTTCCGCGTCACAAATTTAAACCCCTAACCCGTCTCATCCAATCAGAGTTACAGAAATTTCGTGACGTCTTTTCAAGTTACTGACTTCAAAATGCTCGTTTTCCTGGACAGCACTCGTAAACTTGTGTCCATCCAATCAAATCCCTATTCAAACTAACGGAAATGCAACGCGTCGGTTTGAACACAAAATTGCATGTTTTCCTGAAGTAGACATGCACATGATTCATCACAAATATCCTAAACGGTAGCTCTTGTTAAAGGCCCACTCTGCCTCGTTGAAACAGTTCATCACGAATATCCTAAACGGTAGCTCTTCTTAAAGCCCCACTCCGCCTCGTTGAAACAGTTCATCACGAATATCCTAAACGGTAGCTCTTCTTAAAGCCCCACTCCGCCTCGTTGAAACAGTTCATCACGAATATCCTAAACGGTAGCTCTTGTTAAAGGGCCACTCTGCCTCGTTGAAACAGTTCATCACGAATATCCTAAACGGTAGCTCTTGTTAAAGGCCCACTCCGCCTCGTTGTGACAGTTCATCACGAATATCCTAAACGGTAGCTCTTCTTAAAGCCCCACTCCGCCTCGTTGAAACAGTTCATCACGAATATCCTAAACGGTAGCTCTTCTTAAAGCCCCACTCCGCCTCGTTGAAACAGTTCATCACGAATATCCTAAACGGTAGCTCTTCTTAAAGCCCCACTCCGCCTCGTTGAAACAGTTCATCACGAATATCCTAAACGGTAGCTCTTGTTAAAGGGCCACTCTGCCTCGTTGAAACAGTTCATCACGAATATCCTAAACGGTAGCTCTTGTTAAAGGCCCACTCCGCCTCGTTGTGACAGTTCATCACGAATATCCTAAACGGTAGCTCTTCTTAAAGCCCCACTCCGCCTCGTTGAAACAGTTCATCACGAATATCCTAAACGGTAGCTCTTCTTAAAGCCCCACTCCGCCTCGTTGAAACAGTCCGCCTCACTGTCTCAGATCTGGACAGGCATTTACATGGGATAAGACCATCCCTCCACTTGGTCACATTCCAAAAATGAACAGCTTTGGTGCTCTCTGTACATATGCACAATGGATTTTTTTAAACAACTAATTTGGTATAAGCCACTGCATGCCTTTTAAAAAATTTTTTTTCATAAAACATTCTATCTCACCACAGCAAGCAGTCAGGATGATAATTATTTGTATGAGATCAAGTGGAGGGGTGGTCTTATCCGAACTATCACTGATCCCATGTTCAAGCCTGGCTAGAGCATTTGAGACAAAGGTTAACTGTTTTCACGAGGTTGAGTGGGCTTTTACAGCCCCTTGTCAACGGGTTTAAAAACCTAACCCGGATGACATGAGTGCCGTGTGTTGCTCAATGTAAAACGTGAAAGAAGTAAAAGTGTAAAATCAAAATTGTGAGAAAGTGCTCAGCCGTGTCAAACAGTCAATAAATCAAGTTTAGGAAAAAAAAAGGCACCCTTCCCCTAAGCTCCAAACACATGCACACATTTAGATAATCTATCTCGCTTTCAATCTCCCACCGTGGTTCGTTCTGTGTCTGCCTCTCTCTTTCCTCGACTATTCTGTTTATTTCATTCTATTTTTGGTAACCCCCCAATCTCTCAACCTTCCCCTTCAACCTAACATCCACCCCCCCCCCTCCCCCCACAGCACCCCCCACCCCCGGCCCACATCCGCCTCCTGCACACACGTACTCTCATCATATCAATCATCATCTTGGTTTTCCCCGACCCTGACCTTTACGATCAGATGACGTCTCGGTTAGCATCGCGGCCTAAAAAAGAAAGTCTGCTTTCAGTCGTAAAACATTTTAGACAGACGCCGAACGCATGCTGCGAAAAAAATCATCTCTTTTTCAATCGAATGCAAACTAAGCAAATGTAACACAAATGATACATTTCCTGGTGCAGTTTTTGTACGATGTATGAGAGTATGAATGTTGTGTAAAACGGGGTTTAAAACAAATTGATAACAAGGAAAGCGCAATTAACAACAAACATTTTGTTTGTTTGTTTGCTTTACGCCCAGCCGACCACGAAGGGCCATATCAGGGCGGTGCTGCTTTGACATATAACGTGCGCCACACACAAGACAGAAGTCGCAGCACAGGCTTCATGTCTCACCCAGTCACATTATTCTGACACCGGACCAACCAGTCCTAGCACTAACCCCATAATGCCAGACGCCAGGCGGAGCAGCCACTAGATTGCCAATTTTAAAGTTTTAGGTATGACCCGGCCGGGGTTCGAACCCACGACCTCCCGATCACGGGGCGGACGCCTTACCACTAGGCCAACCGTGCCGGTTAACAACAAACATTGAGAGAAAACAACAATGTCTCGATTTATGCGCAATGTAGTGACTTTTCCTCTGATCACAATACGCATTAACTTTGTGCGAGTGTCTTATGTGCACTTATTACAATTGAAAAAATCCCCTCAAATATTGGCGCTCCAAGTCTTCTTCTTCTTCTTTTTCCCTTAAGCTAGCTACTAGCTAGCTGCCCTTTCCCCACCTCCTGTATCACCAACCCCTTCCCATTTTCTGCTTGTTTGTGTATCTGTTTTGTCTTTTGTTTTGTTTTTCGTTTCCTGAAATGAGCTAATGTACTTATTCCGCCATCATGCTAACCTTTGTTTTGTAATTACTATGATTGCTTAAAATAAGCATTATATGCTTGAGTATGTAATCATCCATGCATTGTTCTTGTCATGATTAAAATTGAATAAAGTTTTGTTTAAACCAGAGAAAACAACAACAACAACAACAACAACAACAACAACAACAACAACAACAACAACAACAACAGCAGCAATCCTAAGACGACGATGACAGAAGAAAATAAGGAACAAGAACAGGGTATAGATTACAAAGTTTATTTGAATTTTGAGGTCTAGAATTGAACATGTATTGAAGACAGAAATTCTAGTTTCATCAAGACTAAAAGGTTGCTTCTCTTACGATGACAAATAATAACAAGTCGCGTAAGGCGAAAATACAACATTTAGTCAAGTAGCTGTCGAACTCACAGAATGAAACTGAACGCAATGCAACGCAGCAAGACCGTATACTCGTAGCATCGTCAGTCCACCGCTCACGGCATAGGCAGTGAAATTGACAAGAAGAGCGGGGTAGTAGTTGCGCTGGGAAGGATAGCACGCTTTTCTGTACCTCTCTTCGTTTTAACTTTCTGAGCGTGTTTTTAATCCAAACATATCATATCTATATGTTTTTGGAATCAGGAACCAACAAGGAATAAGATGAAAGTGTTTTTAAATTGATTTGGAAAATTTAATTTTGATAATAATTTTTATATATTTAATTTTCAGAGCTTGTTTTTAATCCGAATATAACATATTTATATGTTTTTGGAATCAGAAAATGATGAAGAATAAGATGAACGTAAATTTGGATCGTTTTAGAAAAAAATAAAAAAATAACAATTTTCAGATTTTTAATGACCAAAGTCATTAATTAATTTTTAAGCCACCAAACTGAAATGCAATACCGAAGTCCGGCCTTTGTCGAAGATTGCTTGGCGAAAATTTCAATCAATTTGATTGAAAAATGAGGGCGTGACAGTGCCGCCTCAACTTTTACAAAAAGCCGGATATGACGTCATCAAAGGTATTTATCAAAAAAAGAAAAAAAACGTTCGGGGATATCATTCCCAGGAACTCTCATGTCAAATGTCATTAAGATCGGTCCAGTAGTTTGGTCTGAATCGCTCTACACACACACAGACAGACACGCACGCACACACACACACACACACACACACACACACATACACCACGACCCTCGTCTCGATTCCCCCTCTATGTTAAAACATTTAAATGTAAAAAGAAACCAACAAGAACCAAGCATACAATACCCACTTCAAACAAGCAAACACAAAGAAGGCTCACACACCTGCAGGCCTATTTCAGGTCAACTTGGGACACACAGAGATTTGTTTTTGTTTTTGTAAAAAACACATTGGCTTTAATAGCGAAAGATTTTTTTCTAAAACCTTTGAATGAGTCGAGTGAATAAAACAATAGGAACCGAAAAAAAACCACACACACAAACTACAGCATTAACAACTGGGTTAATTTGTGAAGCGTTTCATAAACTACCATACACAATATTCATACGCACTTTGACCTTTTGATCTTCAGTAACAAATGTATTCAAAAAGGTGAAGTATTTTCTGCTGGAGTTTGTTAGAAAAACACAAAGAATACGAATTTTGTTATTGATTTTGTGTGTGTGAGTAGTTTCGGACACATGATAATTATATCAAGATACAATACAGAAACACACAGCAGGTGAACAATGTCTAAATCGTAAGCTGTTCAGTTCGAGAGGATTGGAAAGACAAAGAAAACTTTAGAGTGAATAGAGGGAAATTAGATCAACGCCGTATCTTTTTACACTTAACATGTATTGTATGTATATGTACCAACTGTCTGTCTGTCTGTCTATCTGTCTGTCTGTTTTGAATGTACATGAACCTACTGTTTAGATCTCACTCTGTCACTCGAAAGTTCAAGCTGGCGCCATCACCAACCTGTGCCTGCGGTCAAGAGGACCAAACAGCGGAACACATCTTACAGCGATGTCCCTTACTAGATGAGGAACGAAAAGAAGTGTGGCCGTCACCAACTCCCTTGCAGACCAAACTATACGGCAGTCGACAGGAGTTGGAGAAAACGACAACATTTATCACCAGTGCTGGACTGATTGTGTAACCTCTGCGAACGCCAAGAAGAAGAAGAAGACTCTGTCTGTCTGTCTGTCTGTCTGTGTGTCTGTCTGTCTGTCTGTCTGTCTGTCTGTCTGTATATCTATCTGTCTGTCTGTCCGTCCGTCCGGAGTTAGACCTTTTGTGTTTATTTATTTATTCTTTTTAACTCATTAAAGATGTTTTCTTCTCTACTTTGGAAAGATCTTGACGTACGATGACAGAACAAGCTTGGGCGTGGAAAAAGAATACAAACTTGCGTGCAGTGGTTTAAAAAACCCCAAAACAATCGTATGAGGAAGTCTAACTGACGTAGGCGTGAAACGAAAACACAGTTTTTACTGTAGGTTTAGATGATTACAATGATGCCACACAAGGCTTCAGTGTACTGTAGGAAGATCGTGATATGAAGACTTCACACGTACACCTTTTCTCGTTAAGTGATCCGCCCACCAGAAGTGTGTCGAATCGTCCAAACTCTCCTACTGTCTCGTTGAGTGATCCGCCCACCAGAAGTGTGTCGAATCGTCCAAACTCTCCTACTGTCTCGTTGAGTGATCCGCCCACCAGAAGTGTGTCGAATCGTCCAAACTCTCCTACTGTCTCGTTAAGTGATCCGCCCACCAGAAGTGTGTCGAATCGTCCAAACTCGCCTACTGTCTCGTTAAGTGATCCGCCCACCAGAAGTGTGTCGAATCGTCCAA
>NC_090257.1:42132594-42137594 GCF_037325665.1 Littorina saxatilis
AAAAATCGCGCAAAGAGACTGGATTCACTATACATAGAGACAAGACACTCAACACATTTACAAATCGTCAGCGGACTTTCGTTTTCACACGTTTTTGTTGTTCATTTTCTCACCCTGTCCTTTACCACCAAAAAATAAATAAAAATTTTTGAGTTTGGAAAAAAAAAGTTTAGGGTCGGCGCCGAAATTTAGGGTCGGTCGGGTGACCAGAAACAGACAATTTTTTTTTTTTGGCCTTAGTTTCCGTTTGTTCTGTAATCGGCCTCCTCGAACGCTGGGGACAATGTGAGCTGGTCACTACTTTGCCGTCAATTTTGACTTTTGTAGGAAAAAAAATAGATTCGATTTTTGCGCTCAAGGGAAAGCGCAGTGTAATTCAACGTGTTTGTTTAGTTTCTGTTTTTTTCCTCTTTTTGTTCTGTAATCACCGTCCTCGAGTGCTGGGAAAAACCTAACTGGTTGCCACCCAGGCGAAAAAAACTGACTCCGGGTATGAGATGGCTTTCCTTTCAATCTGCAAATCACATTGACAGCCTGTTTGAGATTGACGAGTATTGGTGTGTGTGTGTGTGTGTGTGTTTGTGTGTGTGTGCGTGCGTGCGTGCGTGCGTGTGTGTCAGTGTGTGTGTGTGTGTGTCAGTGTGTGTGTGTGTGTGTGTGATGTGTGTATGTGTGTGTGTGTGTTTGTGTGTGTGTGTGTGTGTGTGTGTGTGTGTGTGTGTGTGTGTGTGTGTGTTTACTTGCGTGCGTGCGTGCGAGCGATTGATATTTTCTAAGCTCTAAGATCATGGCCTTCTTAGTACAATAATTTCATTACATTATTACATTTTGTGCCACAGAATCGTTACGTTTTATCGAAAACTGTACATGTTTACTTGGGTAACAGAATACGATGGCAGATGGCAAGGGACATCAAACCTGACTGAACACGATGTTTGGATATAATTCTGTGGGCTTGTATTGGTTATAAACGGATGAATTCAATAATCTTTAAGTAAGTCAAACTTTCCCACGTGACATTATGGGCGAGTCCGGCACTAGCGAGGGGTGTACAGGCTGAGACACGTGGACAGAGAACACGTGTAGAAAGCTTGCCTCTCTAAACACGAGGGTGTTCGCAACCCCTACAAACCCGACAGATTCATTACCGGTGTAACACGACATTTTTACTCCACGAAAAATTTACTCCGGAGTAAACATTTCGTACGAAATTTCTACTCCGAGTAAATTTTTCGTACGAGAAAAGAACTCCCCAAGGCACGAAAAAATTACTCCCTCCACGAAATTTGTACTCCCCATTTTTATATTTAGTCAAGTTTTGACTAAATATTTTAACATCGAGGGGGAATCGAAACGAGGGTCGTGGTGTATGTGCGTGTGTGTGTCTGTGTGTCTGTGTGTGTGTGTGTGTGTGTGTGTGTGTGTGTAGAGCGATTCAGACTAAACTACTGGACCGATCTTTATGAAATTTGACATGAGAGTTCCTGGGTATGAAATCCCCGAACATTTTTTTCATTTTTTTGATAAATGTCTTTGATGACGTCATATCCGGCTTTTCGTGAAAGTTGAGGCGGCACTGTCACGCCCTCATTTTTCAACCAAATTGGTTGAAATTTTGGTCAAGTAATCTTCGACAAAGCCCGGACTTCGGTATTGCATTTCAGCTTGGTGGCTTAAAAATTAACTGATGACTTTGGTCATTAAAAATCTGAAAATTGTAATAAAAAATAAAAATTTATAAAACGATCCAAATTTACGTTTATCTTATTCTCCATCATTTGCTGATTCCAAAAACATATAAATATGTTATATTTGGATAAAAAACAAGCTCTGAAAATTAAAAAAATAAAAATTATGATCAAAATTAAATTTCCGAAATCGATTTAAAAAAACACTTTCATCTTATTCCTTGTCGGTTCCTGATTCCAAAAACATATAGATATGATATGTTTGGATTAAAAACACGCTCAGAAAGTTAAAACGAAGAGAGGTAGCCTACAGAAAAGCGTGCTATCCTTCTCAGCGCAACTACTACCCCGCTCTTCTTGTCAATTTCACTGCCTTTGTCACGAGCGGTGGACTGACGATGCTACGAGTATACGGTCTTGCTGAAAAATTGCATTGCGTTCAGTTTCATTCTGTGAGTTCGACAGCTTGACTAAATGTTGTATTTTCGCCTTACGCGACTTGTTTTTACTTCCAGTAAAAATCTCGTACGCGAAAATGCGATGCGGGCGAAGGGATAATGCCAATAATATGTGATCTCGCGCAAACGAATGTCGCGCTACCCTCCCTCCATCCCTTCCACCACCAAGGGAGTATACATTTCGTACACCTGGCATGGGAAGTTAAATTGCTCGTGTTAGGGTGAAGTAATTTATTAGTTTTTTATTCGTCATGGGAGTAACATTTGTGTACGAAATGTTAACTCGGAACTCACCTGTCGTGGGGAGTAATTTTCTCGGGTAATGGGGGAGTGCTTTTTTCGTAAAGGGAGTAACATTTCCGTAGGAAAATTTTACTCGGGAGTAAAATTCTCGTGGGAGTAATTTTCTCTTGTTACACCGGCGTTCAGAAGAGACTGCCGGTGTCGGGGGAAACCAACACTAACAGAACAAAAGAGCCGTTCAATATTACAGTGTTCTAGATGATCGAACGTGTAGCAAAGACCTGCACGCGTACGTGTAGGTATTGCGTCACCCGTGACTCACTTTTTTTTCTCCATGTTCCAAATCATACGTTGTTTTACTCCCACCAAGACTGCAGATCTTGGCAAACGCGTGACGTAAAAACTAGATTTGATGACGTTACCCGTACACGTGCTGAAAAGTGCCACGTCTAGATCTTGCTAATGTCCGGGCGCCCCAAAACTTACTGAGCAAAAGAGCAGTTCAATCAGAACAAGGTGTCTGGTGAGCTGGCCAGGTGTGGCGTGGGCGGCGGCAGGGTAGATAAGACAGCGATAAAGCGCTGATGCCAGACGGACCGAGAGAACTAGTTAGCAGAACTGGGCCGAGCCGACCTTTCCATCTGGGAATGGGAGCGGCACGGTACAATGCGCTTTTGTGTTCGCTCCCATGCAGTCTGTCGTGAAATACAATGCGGAGGGTTTTTGAAAAATATTCATGGCTATAAATATTATATAAACTGGTATTGACTACAACGCTCAACCATTTCTCTGTTTCTGTCTGTGTGTCTGTGTGTCTCTGTCTGTCTGTCTGTCTGTCTGTCTGTCTGTCTGCCTCTCTCTCTCTCTCTCTCTGTCTGTCTGTCTCTAGATCTCTCTTATTTTTATTTTTTATATAATTTTTTTTAGTTAGTCCCTCTTTAGGGCGAGGGCTGGATGTAAAACAGCAGAACACTGCTTAATCTATTACCCTGGCCCTCGTTAAATAAAGAATTGTCATTGTCAATGTCATTCTCTCTCTCTCTCTCTCTCTCTCTCTCTCTCTCTCTCTCTCTCTCTCTCTCTCTCTCTCTCTCTCTCTCTCTCTCTCTCTCTCTCTCTCTCTCTCTCTCTCTCTCTCTCTCTCTCTCTCTCTCTCTCTCTCTCTCTCTCTCTCTCTCTCTCTTTATCTTCCTCGCTCTTAGAAACAGACACAGATACGAACAGACAGAGAGGTAAACACACAAAACAAAACTTTCTAGCAAAATACCGCAAATCACTTTTATAATACCAGCTTGTTCTGAGCTGAGGCACCATTCATATTTGCCTATTTTTCTCCACACGTATTCTTTGTTTTCCGACGCACTCAAGCAAACACTGATCAACGCTGGCTAAACGAATCAACATAGTCTAGCTAATAACCATCTAGCAACGCTGTGTGTTTTGATCACTTCTTCTTCTTCTTCTTCTTCTTCTTCTTCTTCGTTCATGGGCTGAAACTCCCACGTTCACTCGTGCTTTAGCATTTCTAATAACACAAAGACACGATAACAAAAAAGAAGTTTAATCGAACATTATTACACTTCTAAGATCAACTTATTGCATAATCATTTAAATAATGAGCAACGTGTATATATATATATGTCGTGCCGAATTCACGTAATTGCCGATTCCGCGTAATGGGCAACATTTTTGCCCATTTCGCGTAATCGGCAAAACGCTGCCCATTACGTGAAATGGGCAGCGTTTTGCCGAAAATGCGGAAAGGCTTCTAAAATTTGCTCATTTCGCAAAAGCGACAGCCAGTCTGTTACTGTTTGTGTCACCAGAACATTGCATTAACATTGCTTTACCTCCCTATTATGTTTTGTATGGTCTATGTTGGTCTGTGTCGAGCATAACTCCGGAAATGCACAAAAACTACACTTTCTGCAATAACTTGCCATAACTTATCGATTATTGCGATATCTATCCATTGGAGTATCTAGTTGTCTAAGTGTGATGATATCCCAGGCATTTGAGAACTTTAAAACAAAAAAGTGGCTGCCGATTTTGCAAAATTGGCAAAGTTTAGCAGCTTTTACGCGTTTTCGGCAAAACGCTGCCGATTTCACGTATTGGGCAGCGTTTTGCCGATTACGCGAAATCGGCAGAAACGTTGCCCATTACGCGGAATCGGCAATTACGTGAATTCGGCACGACATATACATCAGTCTGTGTAACTGACGCTCTTAAACACAGCGAACGCGTACAAGTCAAGTCAAGTCAATATTTATTTGGAAAAACCCCTCGGGTTACATGAATTCTAAAAAAATTGCAATAAACACGACAAAAAAGATATGTAATAGTGAGACACAACACTTCAAATTAACCGGAAATAAATCAAGCTAAATTCATAACTAAATCATATTTGTTTCTGTTACTGTTGCATGTGTATGTGTACACATTTATGAAAAAGATGCTCTTGTTTTATCAACGCATGGAAATATATAATTATGTAGTGGTTTCTATGATGTTTCACACAGGTCACTTTGTCATGCATCACATCACCGGAGTGTGGGGCGGGGAGGGGGGGGGAGTCTGAGAATTGGCGAACCGCTGTGACGTAGAGGTT
>NC_090257.1:42145094-42150094 GCF_037325665.1 Littorina saxatilis
CATCCTGAAGGTGATTGTGGAGGCATCAAACACTGATAGCCTGTCTTTCTCAATACTCGTCATGTTGTCCATCCTGAAGGTGATTGTGGAGGCATCAAACACTGATAGCCTGTCCTTCTCAATACTCGTCATGTTGTCCATCCTGAAGGTGATTGTGGAGGCATCAAACACTGATAGCCTGTCTTTCTCAATACTCGTCATGTTGTCCATCCTGAAGGTGATTGTGGAGGCATCAAACACTGATAGCCTGTCTTTCTCAATACTCGTCATGTTGTCCATCCTGAAGGTGATTGTGGAGGCATCAAACACTGATAGCCTGTCTTTCTCAATACTCGTCATGTTGTCCATCCTGAAGGTGATTGTGGAGGCATCAAACACTGATAGCCTGTCTTTCTCAATACTCGTCATGTTGTCCATCCTGAAGGTGATTGTGGAGGCATCAAACACTGATAGCCTGTCTTTCTCAATACTCGTCATGTTGTCCATCCTGACGGTGATTGTGGAGGCATCAAACACTGATAGCCTGTCCTTCTCAATACTCGTCATGTTGTCCATCCTGACGGTGATTGTGGAGGCATCAAACACTGATAGCCTGTCCTTCTCAATACTCGTCATGTTGTCCATCCTGACGGTGATTGTGGAGGCATCAAACACTGATAGCCTGTCCTTCTCAATACTCGTCAGTCTTTTCTTGACTACTCTGTGAATACGAGAAGAAGGAAGAGATGAACGGCAGATGAGAGAGGGCGAAGAGGGAAGAAGGAAGAGATGAACGGCAAATGAAAGAGGGCGAAGAGGGAAGAAGGAAGAGATGAACGGCAGATGAGAGAGGGCGAAGAGGGAAGAAGGAAGAGATGAACGGCAGATGAGAGAGGGCGAAGAGGGAAGAAGGAAGAGATGAACGGCAGATGAGAGAGGGCGAAGAGGGAAGAAGGAAGAGATGAACGGCAGATGAAAGAGGGCGAAGAGGGAAGAAGGAAGAGATGAACGGCAGATGAGAGAGGGCGAAGAGGGAAGAAGGAAGAGATGAACGGCAGATGAGAGAGGGCGAAGAGGGAAGAAGGAAGAGATGAACGGCAGATGAGAGAGGGCGAAGAGGGAAGAAGGAAGAGATGAACGGCAGATGAGAGAGGGCGAAGAGGGAAGAAGGAAGAGATGAACGGCAGATGAGAGAGGGCGAAGAGGGAAGAAGGAAGAGATGAACGGCAGATGGAAGAGGGCGAAGAGGGAAGAAGGAAGAGATGAACGGCAGATGAGAGAGGGCGAAGAGGGAAGAAGGAAGAGATGAACGGCAGATGAGAGAGGGCGAAGAGGGAAGAAGGAAGAGATGAACGGCAGATGGAAGAGGGCGAAGAGGGAAGAAGGAAGAGATGAACGGCAGATGAAAGAGGGCGAAGAGGGAAGAAGGAAGAGATGAACGGCAGATGAGAGAGGGCGAAGAGAGAAGAAGGAAGAGATGAACGGCAGATGAGAGAGGGCGAAGAGGGAAGAAGGAAGAGATGAACGGCAGATGAGAGAGGGCGAAGAGGGAAGAAGGAAGAGATGAACGGCAGATGAGAGAGGGCGAAGAGGGAAGAAGGAAGAGATGAACGGCAGATGAGAGAGGGCGAAGAGGGAAGAAGGAAGAGATGAACGGCAGATGAGAGAGGGCGAAGAGGGAAGAAGGAAGAGATGAACGGCAGATGAGAGAGGGCGAAGAGGGAAGAAGGAAGAGATGAACGGCAGATGAGAGAGGGCGAAGAGGGAAGAAGGAAGAGATGAACGGCAGATGAGAGAGGGCGAAGAGGGAAGAAGGAAGAGATGAACGGCAGATGAGAGAGGGCGAAGAGGGAAGAAGGAAGAGATGAACGGCAGATGAGAGAGGGCGAAGAGGGAAGAAGGAAGAGATGAACGGCAGATGAGAGAGGGCGAAGAGGGAAGAAGGAAGAGATGAACGGCAGATGAGAGAGGGCGAAGAGGGAAGAAGGAAGAGATGAACGGCAGATGAGAGAGGGCGAAGAGGGAAGAAGGAAGAGATGAACGGCAGATGGAAGAGGGCGAAGAGGGAAGAAGGAAGAGATGAACGGCAGATGAGAGAGGGCGAAGAGGGAAGAAGGAAGAGATGAACGGCAGATGGAAGAGGGCGAAGAGGGAAGAAGGAAGAGATGAACGGCAGATGAGAGAGGGCGAAGAGGGAAGAAGGAAGAGATGAACGGCAGATGAGAGAGGGCGAAGAGGGAAGAAGGAAGAGATGAACGGCAGATGAGAGAGGGCGAAGAGGGAAGAAGGAAGAGATGAACGGCAGATGAGAGAGGGCGAAGAGGGAAGAAGGAAGAGATGAACGGCAGATGAGAGAGGGCGAAGAGGGAAGAAGGAAGAGATGAACGGCAGATGGAGAGAGGGCGAAGAGGGAAGAAGGAAGAGATGAACGGCAGATGAGAGAGGGCGAAGAGGGAAGAAGGAAGAGATGAACGGCAGATGGAAGAGGGCGAAGAGGGAAGAAGGAAGAGATGAACGGCAGATGAGAGAGGGCGAAGAGGGAAGAAGGAAGAGATGAACGGCAGATGAGAGAGGGCGAAGAGGGAAGAAGGAAGAGATGAACGGCAGATGAGAGAGGGCGAAGAGGGAAGAAGGAAGAGATGAACGGCAGATGAGAGAGGGCGAAGAGGGAAGAAGGAAGAGATGAACGGCAGATGAGAGAGGGCGAAGAGGGAAGAAGGAAGAGATGAACGGCAGATGAGAGAGGGCGAAGAGGGAAGAAGGAAGAGATGAACGGCAGATGAGAGAGGGCGAAGAGGGAAGAAGGAAGAGATGAACGGCAGATGAGAGAGGGCGAAGAGGGAAGAAGGAAGAGATGAACGGCAGATGAGAGAGGGCGAAGAGGGAAGAAGGAAGAGATGAACGGCAGATGAGAGAGGGCGAAGAGGGAAGAAGGAAGAGATGAACGGCAGATGAGAGAGGGCGAAGAGGGAAGAAGGAAGAGATGAACGGCAGATGAGAGAGGGCGAAGAGGGAAGAAGGAAGAGATGAACGGCAGATGAGAGAGGGCGAAGAGGGAAGAAGGAAGAGATGAACGGCAGATGAGAGAGGGCGAAGAGGGAAGAAGGAAGAGATGAACGGCAGATGAGAGAGGGCGAAGAGGGAAGAAGGAAGAGATGAACGGCAGATGGAAGAGGGCGAAGAGGGAAGAAGGAAGAGATGAACGGCAGATGAGAGAGGGCGAAGAGGGAAGAAGGAAGAGATGAACGGCAGATGAGAGAGGGCGAAGAGGGAAGAAGGAAGAGATGAACGGCAGATGGAAGAGGGCGAAGAGGGAAGAAGGAAGAGATGAACGGCAGATGAGAGAGGGCGAAGAGGGAAGAAGGAAGAGATGAACGGCAGATGAGAGAGGGCGAAGAGGGAAGAAGGAAGAGATGAACGGCAGATGAGAGAGGGCGAAGAGGGAAGAAGGAAGAGATGAACGGCAGATGAGAGAGGGCGAAGAGGGAAGAAGGAAGAGATGAACGGCAGATGAGAGAGGGCGAAGAGGGAAGAAGGAAGAGATGAACGGCAGATGAGAGAGGGCGAAGAGGGAAGAAGGAAGAGATGAACGGCAGATGAGAGAGGGCGAAGAGGGAAGAAGGAAGAGATGAACGGCAGATGAGAGAGGGCGAAGAGGGAAGAAGGAAGAGATGAACGGCAGATGAGAGAGGGCGAAGAGGGAAGAAGGAAGAGATGAACGGCAGATGAGAGAGGGCGAAGAGGGAAGAAGGAAGAGATGAACGGCAGATGAGAGAGGGCGAAGAGGGAAGAAGGAAGAGATGAACGGCAGATGAGAGAGGGCGAAGAGGGAAGAAGGAAGAGATGAACGGCAGATGAGAGAGGGCGAAGAGGGAAGAAGGAAGAGATGAACGGCAGATGAGAGAGGGCGAAGAGGGAAGAAGGAAGAGATGAACGGCAGATGAAGAGGGCGAAGAGGGAAGAAGGAAGAGATGAACGGCAGATGAGAGAGGGCGAAGAGGGAAGAAGGAAGAGATGAACGGCAGATGAGAGAGGGCGAAGAGGGAAGAAGGAAGAGATGAACGGCAGATGAGAGAGGGCGAAGAGGGAAGAAGGAAGAGATGAACGGCAGATGGAAGAGGGCGAAGAGGGAAGAAGGAAGAGATGAACGGCAGATGAGAGAGGGCGAAGAGGGAAGAAGGAAGAGATGAACGGCAGATGAGAGAGGGCGAAGAGGGAAGAAGGAAGAGATGAACGGCAGATGAGAGAGGGCGAAGAGGGAAGAAGGAAGAGATGAACGGCAGATGAGAGAGGGCGAAGAGGGAAGAAGGAAGAGATGAACGGCAGATGAGAGAGGGCGAAGAGGGAAGAAGGAAGAGATGAACGGCAGATGAGAGAGGGCGAAGAGGGAAGAAGGAAGAGATGAACGGCAGATGAGAGAGGGCGAAGAGGGAAGAAGGAAGAGATGAACGGCAGATGAGAGAGGGCGAAGAGGGAAGAAGGAAGAGATGAACGGCAGATGAGAGAGGGCGAAGAGGGAAGAAGGAAGAGATGAACGGCAGATGGAAGAGGGCGAAGAGGGAAGAAGGAAGAGATGAACGGCAGATGAGAGAGGGCGAAGAGGGAAGAAGGAAGAGATGAACGGCAGATGGAAGAGGGCGAAGAGGGAAGAAGGAAGAGATGAACGGCAGATGAGAGAGGGCGAAGAGGGAAGAAGGAAGAGATGAACGGCAGATGGAAGAGGGCGAAGAGGGAAGAAGGAAGAGATGAACGGCAGATGAGAGAGGGCGAAGAGAGAAGAAGGAAGAGATGAACGGCAGATGAGAGAGGGCGAAGAGGGAAGAAGGAAGAGATGAACGGCAGATGGAAGAGGGCGAAGAGGGAAGAAGGAAGAGATGAACGGCAGATGGAAGAGGGCGAAGAGGGAAGAAGGAAGAGATGAACGGCAGATGAGAGAGGGCGAAGAGGGAAGAAGGAAGAGATGAACGGCAGATGGAAGAGGGCGAAGAGGGAAGAAGGAAGAGATGAACGGCAGATGAGAG
>NC_090257.1:42157594-42176633 GCF_037325665.1 Littorina saxatilis
GCCTTGGAAGCGGCCAAGCCTGTCAGTATGCACAGACACCTCCGTGGGTTGAAAGCCTTGCTCCCCCGTGTGCAGCGTTCTCAATGAAATTCTTTCTCTTTCCGCGCCGAGCTTTTGGTTTACCCAATCTGCTCACGTGACGGGAAAGGAACGTGACGCATGCGCACTCGTGCCGAGGGACAGGTAGTTGAGTCTGTTGATCTTTTCAATGAGGCATGTTCGCGCTGTCTAAATATCTGTCTGCGCCGTGTGTACAAAAGAGATATTTCCTGTCAAGTGGGTCTGTTTGCAGTAGGATAGGGGTAAGGTTGTCAAAGCCACGGAAATAGTCCGCCACGGCGAGAGAGGGAACCTGAAACGACTGAAATAGACTTACCTGAAACGGCTGAAATAGACTTACCTGTACCTCCCACTACGCGTTTACCTTGTATCGCCTACCTTGCCACAACATTAAAGTAAAGGTCTTCTTTAATGGAGCTCGAAGTTGACTTCGCGAAGACTTTCCGAAGTCGTTAAATATTGAACATTCCACTGGTGCCAAAGCTTTGTCAGTGCAGCGACCCAGTGGTCTGTGGAGAAGACATACAGGCAAACACTTACAATACAAATATTGAACTTATATCAAAATCGTCGATGAAACTCGCCGCTTGAAAGATGCCGGCGAATCTGTCTAAAGAGACCATCAGAGGGACTGAGCTAAAGTGGTCTCTGCAGACAGGTGGTCTTTATTGACAGGTCATTTATACAAGTTCGTAAAAACCGTTGGGGATCCTCTGGGGTGGTCTTAATGGGCAGGTGGTCTTTATGGACAGGTCATTTATACAAGTTCGTAAAAACCGTTGGGGATCCTCTGGGGTGGTCTTAGTGGACAGGTGGTCTTTATGGAGAGGTGGTGTGCAGGGCAGGTTGGACTGAAGTTGATGAATTCCTCACTTCTTGGTCTACCCATGTGTACCGTTTCCGCTGTAGCCGCGAAAACAAAGATGACAGTGGGAACTGACCGACAGGTCTGGGAGGAAAAGAGGAGGGGCGCTAAGGCAGCGGAGCAGGTGAGAAGCACGTTGTGTGGGTCAAGAGTTTGCCGGGCATGGTCACTCACCCCTCCCTCCCTCCTCTCCCCCTTCTGAGTCCGCTGGTGGCCAGGTATAGCTCTCCGGTGGTCAGAATGGCGTCGAGTGAGGTCTTCTATGTGTATTTCTTCTAAATCAGGAACTGAGTCGAGACGAAAGTATATCTCTACCATAAAAGGAAAGAGGAAGTACGTATATTTCTTCTAAATCAAAAAGTCGAGTCGAAAATATATCTACCATAAAAGGAAACAAGTCGCGTAAGGCGAAATTACTACATTTAGTCAAGCTGTGGAACTCACAGAATGAAACTGAACGTAGTCCGCCGCTAGTGCAAAAGGCAGTGAAAGTGACGAGCCTGTTTGGCGCGGTAGCGGTTGCGCTGTGCTTCATAGCACGCTTTACTGTACCTCTCTTCGTTTTAACTTTCTGAGCGTGTTTTTAATCCAAACATATCATATCTATATGTTTTTGGAATCAGGAACCAACAAGGAATAAGATGAAAGTGTTTTTAAATTGATTTCAAAAATTTAATTTTGATCATAATTTTAATTTTTTATTTTCAGAGCTTGTTTTTAATCCAAATATAACATATTTATATGTTTTTGGAATCAGAAAATGATGAGAATAAGATGAACGTAAATTTGGATCGTTTTATAAAAATGTTTTTTTTTACAATTTTCAGATTTTTAATGACCAAAGTCATTAATTAATTTTTAAGCCACCAAGCTGAAATGCAATACCGAAGTCCGGCCTTCGTCGAAGATTGCTTGGCCAAAATTTCAATCAATTTGATTGAAAAATGAGGGTGTGACAGTGCCGCCTCAACTTTTACAAAAAGCCGGATATGACGTCATCAAAGACATTTATCGAAAAAATGAAAAAAACGTCCGGGGATATCATACCCAGGAACTCTCATGTCAAATTTTACAAAGATCGGTCCAGTAGTTTAGTCTGAATCGCTCTACGCACACACACACACACACACACACGCACATACACACACACACACACACACACACACACACACACACACACACACACAAAAACACACACACACATAATATCCACACACAAACTAACACACATACACACACAAACACACACACACACACACATAAACACACACACACACATAAACACACATACACACACCAAAATGACAGAACACACACACACACACACACATACACACACATACACACACATACATACACACACACATTCACACACATACACACAAACAAATACACACACACACATACACACACACACACACACACACACACACACACACACTGCTTTTTATATTAATTTTTCTACTTTAAATGTACCTATATCGTTAACAATACTATTTCTAAATGTATTTTAAACACGCCCAAAAAACTTCTTTTACGGTAATTTTTAATAATCATATTATATTTACAAATCACTTTATCCTCAATGCATTTCCAAGTGAACATAATTTTGGGGCAAAAAAAATTTAAAAAATCAGTATAATCAATTTCGTTCTCACAATAAGTACAACTACTGTATGTTGAACTTGTGTTTAATAATTTTATATCGGTAAAACTCTTTGTTGGACAAATATAGATTGGTTATAGGGAAACTTTGGGTTACTGGTAAAGTTTAAAAGGAAGAACATTATGCAGTAGACCGTAAATAACTAAGTTTAGTGACTTGTTCTTTATTGATTGGGGAAATGTCTGTCAAGAAGTTTAGAAAAGACAATACTGTTCATCGGTGTTTTAATTTGTTTTCCCTCGTTAATTTTTGATTACGATGGCGATGCATGGTTATGTACAGTTAAAAGTCAAGATTCGATTTTTTTTTAAACCCATATGTACTCGATGACTATACACGCTAATTGCTTTACCAACAGCTGGAGACAGACTAAATTAAGTTCCCTGCAAAATATTGTGGTCTAGGACCCCTTAAATGTTGAGATATTTGAATTTTCATTTTGATCTGGATCGTCCTATTTATAGATTTGGCAACACATGTAACGTTGATGCAAGGGAGAGAACACCGCGGCTTTGTTGACATCCTCACTTTTTCAGAGGCTAGAACAAGCTGTAATGCATGTATTATGGTCCGCGCATGGTGACGTATCGTCATTATATGGTCTTATGGTGCGTTTGACATCGATTGTGGGCAAACTACACTTTGTAAACACGGGAGTGCGTTAGTATGCCCTTAAAGCAGAGGACAGTTTCTTTACGCGTTTAAAAAAAATTAACACAGAGGCAAAAACCGGTTGTTGCAGTCTGAATGCAATTGAGGTCTATTAAAAAAAAAGGTTAATTAAAAAAAAGAAAGAAATTAGCTCCCAGCGGCACTTGAACCCAGAGCGACGGATTGAAATTCCGAATCCGTAACCACTGCACTATGCTACTCGTCTAGAAAAAGCATTATGCAAAGATGTGTTATCAGTTATTCAGTCGTGGTAGTTTGAAAGCTCACCATCTTCGCCGAATGACTCGAGCACGTTTTTTTCGGTCAGTAAATGATCGTACTGTCGGTTTTGAGCCCCGCTGTTTCAAGCTTTTCACCTAAATTAAACAAGAATGTCACAGTTCGTGTCTATGGTGCAAGGTAGCCGACCGTCTCATCGTAGCCAAGTTACGACAGTTGCTCGATTGACGCATTTCACGTCTTCAATATTGTGTCTGAGCTCATTTCCCAATGAGCTGCCTTTAAAACCAGAATGTCATGCAATTGTAGCATGCGTTGGAGGTTTCTTTTAGATGGATAAGGACCTTTAAGATGCGATATCGTCGTATAAATGATGAAATTAACTTTGAAAGTGGGAACTTCGGAAGCAAAGTTGCCAGCTACTCGGTATGCACGAGCTAACTTGAACGCCGAAGTAGTGGCTTCGAGAGTCCTGAGGTCAAGGTCGAGGAAATTGGGGGAATCCCAATTAGTGCGCATGCGTTTGTAAACGGTAGGCTTGGTGACCAGAAGAAACAAATCTCATCGCGAGTTCGTAAATGGGCGAACGTTGATCGCGCTGTAGCTTTTACTATAGTTGTTGTTTTTGACTGGTTGAACGAAATGGTCTGTTCAAAGCTGTGATGATTGTCTTGAAATTGAATGACTGTCTGTAATAATGATTTTGTTGACCAGAATGTTGGGGAGAATAAAACTTTTTTTGTTTATGTGGTAGCGAAGTCGATTATGTTAAACCTCTTTTTTTTTAATGATTGTGTATCAGATGTTTGGTTAGAGCGACACAAACACACACTCACACATGCACACACGGACGCCCATTTACATAGAAACACCTCCTCCTATAAGCGGGGATGAAATTTTAAGAGTGGTGGTCAGTGACCCAGAAGGAACAAAAGTCAAAGCTGGCAACTCGGGTTTGTATTCAGGGAAATTTACACGAAATGCACGCACGAGATACGACTTTTCTTTCTATTTTTTCTCTTTGGGACTTTCATTTGCGTTAGATCGGTTTTATATGAAAACCCGAAGAAAAGCCCTGCTATTTCGCACTGAGAAACTTTGGAAGCAGCGTGTTTACTCCTGGGTTTCGCTGTAGTACAATTACCCTCACTTACTTCCTCGCTTGCTTCAAAAGTAAGCACTTTTTCCGTCCCATGCATGCGAAATTGAGGATGTACTTCCGATGTCGCTCAAAACGTAGGAAGTTGTCGCAAACTACCATCAATTACTTCCTCGCTTTGCTTCGAAGAAAGCCCTTCTTCCGGCCCATGCATACGAAAGTGAGGCAAGTTCTTCCGATGTCACTCAAAACTTCGGGAGTTTTCGCGAACTTCCCCCATAAGCATACGGGCACTGGATAGGTCGAGTGCTTGGGGGGGGCGGTTCGTCCCGCTGTGAAGCATGGGGGGGGCGAAGTGGGGGGGGGGGTATTATGTTGGCAGACCACTGTGTTGTGCGCTGACCAGTCCTGTTATCAACAGGCCCCTGAGTGCAGTCAGCGTCTCCAGACCCTCGTGCTTGGTGGGGAAAAGAGGGATAGGCTGGTGGGATGAGGTGTGGGGGGTTGGGGCCTGCTGATGGATGCCTGCTGGCTAGGGGAGGGAAGTGGGGGTGATCACCAGGAGGGGGTGGGTATGTGTTGGTAGGGTAGGACGGAGGATGGGAGGACGCACCTGCACTGACCCGACCAATACTGCAGAGACTGGCGGAATGATTGACTGAGTGAGAGAGAGAGAGAGAGAGAGAGAGAGAGAGCGAGAGAGAAAGAGAGAGAGAAAGAGAGAGCGAGAAAGAGAAAGAGAGAGAAAAAGAGAGAGCGAGAGAGAGAAAGAGAGCGAGAGAGAGAAAGAGAGAGACTGAGAGAGAGAGAGAGAGAGAGAGAGAGTGAGAGAGAGAAAGAAAGAGAGAGAGTGTGAGAGAGAGAGAGACAGACAGAGAGAGAGAGAAACAGAGAGAGAGAGAGAGAGAGAGGGGGGGGGGGAGGGAAGAGGAGGAAGAGAAAGAGCGAGACAGAGGGGGAGAGAGAGAACAAACATACGTGCGAGAGCACGAGTGAACACACCCACCCACACTATCACAATTACACACATACGCACGCGCACGTACACACAAACACACATTTGGTTATTTATCTTCCGGCGTGTCTTATAAACACTACGTTTTATTACAATAAAGTTTATTCGTATTATTCGCATTCGTATTCACACACACACACACACACACACACACACACACACACACACACACACACACACACACACACACACACACACACACACACACACAAACACACATATATATACACACACAAACTAACACACAAACTAACACACGTACACACACAAATACACACACACACACACACACACACACACACACACACACACACACTGTATGCTCTCTTTTCACTGGCTCTCCCACATCTCTCCCCCTCTCTCTCTTTCTGACACCCCCCTCCCAACCCCAATGCCCTGCCCCATACCAAAGCTATCATTTTAATCACATATCCCTGCAACATGTATGCCTGATGTTAAACCCATCGCGATACACAACCATGCAATTTAATAAATACCCCGCCTTCTTCTATTGACGTCAAAGTCCCATTCTATAACATGACGTTCCCATAACGAATCTGTCACTCACTCACTGTCGCAATTATCGACTTGCGTCAATCTCTTTTGAACTTCAAGGAGCAGCTGTGGAGATATAATTGCATTTTTCGAAATGGTTGTTGACCTATGATAGGCTGTCTGGGAAGGGATACTTATTTCTCTCTCTTTCTCTGCTAAGAGATTTTAACAAATCTCGGAAGAAAGTCTCTGCTGACTTTCAATTGTTTCTTTCACAATTTCTGATGTTTTATATATATATATATATATTGTAACGAAAGCTGTTTCCTCTCGTTGATTGTTGTTGTGTGTGAAAATGAAGACGAAGAATCATAGTAAAACAGACACAAATTGTTCCGGGTTTCAAGATTCAGATTTAATATGTTAATAAATTCGTATCGTATCTCATTCTCAGTGTATCATTCTTTCACATGTAAAATAGGAATGACGTACAATAACTCTGCTCCAGTCTATCTTCTTTCTGTTACATGTCCTCGAGCCCAGAAGACATAGAGTGGAATGACTCTGATTGCTTTCGTAGACTGATCTCTCCTGTAGATTATCCCCGATTTCTCTTTTCCAGGTTTCCTCCTGTAGACCCCGATTTCTTCTGTAGACTGGCCCTAATTTCTCTTTTCCCCATTTCTTCCTGTAGACCGCTATCCCGTCGTGTAGCTTAGAACCTAGTGTTCTCTAACTCAATATTATATCTCAATAGCCCCGTCTCGAAGAAACTCCGTCTTTGAACTGAATATCATAGCCTAGCCTTTTGGAACCATAGAACAGCATAGAAAAGATTTCGTAGAACAATCCACAAAAAGCCCCGATTTCTCTTTTCCGGGTTTCTTCCTCTAGAACCCCTTTTCTCCTTTCCCTTCTCTATTTATCCCCTTCCTTGATTGTTTACCTGTTACCTCTAGCTACCGCTAACGTTTCGATCGTCTATAACGATTTCCCTTGTCTGTCTACGTTACCCCAATACATGTCCTAACAACATACACAACATACCTTGATTCTGCTTGTCTTCTGTTTGTCTCGTACCTCTAGCAACGAACCGACACTCTCGATCGTCTTAGAGTCAAGGCGATCGAAAGTGTTTGTTTACGTTTCTCTAGGTAACTTCTAACAACGCTCAAACAATTTCTCTTACCAAACTAAATCTCTGTTTCCTTTCACTCAATCATTATCTTATCAATGATGAATTAATTCCAAAATGCATAACTATATTTACATGCACATTTCATAACACAACATTCTTCTATCGTTCTGCTTCGATGAGATCTCGTGTAACACCTTCTCAAGTCAAAGCGACCTCTAACAACGTACAAACAATTTATCTTACTAAACTAAATCTCTGTTTCCTTTCACTCAATCATTATCTTATCAATAATGAATCAATTCTAAAATGCATGCAATAATATTTACATGCACATTTCGTAACTCAACATTCTTTTATCGTTCTTCTTTGATGAGATCTCGAATAACACGTCATCTAAAATGGCGTCATCGAAGAGAAGATTACGTTCCATTGTGTTCGTCTCATAAGAATGCGATCGATACGAACACGATTCCGAATAAAAACTACATGAACTAGTCAGCGAAAGTTTCCTGCTACGAACTGTGCAGTGGTTTTCTGGTGAGTACATCCTAACACAGTTAATATCATAACATTTGTCCACAAGTCTCCCAGTCTTTCACTTGTGTCAATGAAGAACACTTTTAGATCTGTATCACATGTTTCTCAGTGCAAAAGTTAGATCCGCAAATGTTCAGGTTAAAGTTTCTGGATAATACCAATAGGGCCATCTGTTACATGATATATATAGGACGGAGCAGTCACCGACAAAGATCAATACAGTAGGTCTCTACATTTCAAGGTCAAAATGTCAAGGTCAAAATCTACTACAATGAAAAAAGGCCCAATAATATTATATGCGTTGTACGTAATTTAGAAACAGTTACGGAGGACGTACAGCGCTCCAATAAACAATAGCTTATCATTGGCATTAAATGAAGTGGTTAAACATATATAAGCAGGAAAACATATGGCTTTGATCTTATGGATTTTATATGACGTGCCATGAAGACTAGGTTACACTTGGCTTTAAATGAAGTTGATACACATATTCAGAATATGTGAAACGGAAATGACCCAAATATTTGGCAAAATGCACCTTTGATCTAAGATTCTTGTAAGATTACTTTGTCTTTGTACCTATGGCGTCAGCCGTGCTATAAAAACAGCTTACAATTTGCATTTACTGAAGTTGATAATCATATCCAGAAGATTTAATGCGGAAATGACCCAAATATGTAAAAAAACCAAAAAAACAAAAAACACAAAAGCTTTAATGCTATACTGTTTAAAGATTAATTTGCACCAGGAAGGAGTAAGGCAATGTGTTTGGCTTTACCCAAAGCAATCATTTTAGCATCTTTGGACATTCGTGCAACAGCTTTTCGCCGCAAAATAATTATTTATGCAACATGTTTATGGTGTATGTGTTCTGCGCGAAGTTAGAATCCGGTTTCATTCTAAAATGGACCGGGTCCAGGTTGGAATTCTAACCCTGCGCAAGTACAGGGGTGCCATTCTAGAATGAAACCCTTGAATAAAGGGGGCCGTAATGTTTGTAGGTAAGACAGAGTTGTCTTCCCTTGAATTATCTCCACCTGCACCTTCCCTTTGATAAAATGGGGCTGATTTGTCTACCCCTGAAAAAAATCCTTTGGCGATCTTGCGATGTAATGTCATGTCAAGAAAGTTGACACTCCTGAGTACGCAATAAACAAAGGCAGACCATAGCAAGGGGGACTACCAGGGCGGTAATGTTTGCAGGGCAGTTGTTTTTGTGATGAGAGCCGGTTGCGGCCGCTTGCAATGTCAGCGCTGTCTCCCTCTCGGAAATGTCCGGTTTTTTGACAATTTTTTTGACAGACAGACAGACAGACGGTCAGACCGACTAACCGACAGACAGACCAACAGAAGGACAGAGTGAGTTATAGAGCTGTTGTCACAGGTTTAAAAAAAAGTTGACATTAACAAAAACAGAAATCAACAACAACTTTTGTCTGGTTTTATAATATTATGGGAAAACATTGAAAGCAATTCATAGTAGTAGTACTACCACAACAAATACTCTCAAAGGGGAATTCCATGCCTAAAAGTTTGACAGTTTTTATTTAATCTATCAGAATCCCTACCTTCCAAACTGTGATATGCCCACGTTTCAAACTCCTACAACCCTGCATTACTACTACACAAAAGAACAAAGTTCCAAGAATTATATCCTGGTGCACATTTATTTGTAGAGGAAGTACCAATCATTCAAGAGAGTTCACTTGATTTACAAATGGATTGGAGGTCTGTCATTTCCAAGCAACTGAATTGTAGCTTAAAATCAGTGAATACCCTTTATTTCTGACCAAGCCTCATTGCAATGACAGTCAATTAATTTTTATCTCCAAAATCACAACATTATACCATGTCATACTTTCAAATAACCTCTAATTGCCCTTGAAAAAAATACAGGCTCCTGACGTTCTCAGTGCCCAGTGACGGCAGAGATTGACGAATTGCAATTCAACCGTGTAGCAAGATGACACCACTTGAGCCAGAGGTCAACTAATGATTAGTAATGACATTCCAATTCACAGCATCTTGATTGACAAGCTTGATTTTCCGTAATAACTGTGGAAAGTCAGAATTTTCAAAAATTTTCCCTGAAAAGCATAAATACTCGAAGCTCAGCGTTCACAAATGAATCAAATGAAAGAATGAAATCGATGATTAGATGCCACAAGACCTTATGTCAAAATACAAACGCCAGTTATGGGATGATATGTCATTTTGGAGAAAACAGAGACGATTTTCTACAGAAACTAGCCTCGCCTTTGCCGATTTTCGTGGGGCCCACCGCAGTTAATTGCTTTCGTTGTGGTCGGCGCTCATAACGAGGGGTTTGCTATGGCTGCGAGTCTTGTGGTCAAAGCAGCACCGTTCTTAATTAAGAGGCGCATGCCTGATAGAGCGTTAAAGCTAGTTTAAAAAAAAAAAAGCCTTTCCCTCGCTCAAACTATATAGTCATATTATATATCGATACAAAGCTAAAGACTTTATCTTCACAATTCAGAAGACCAACTTCATGTTTATGAATAAGATTAAAAGTTACAAGCGAGATCGGCAAAACACTGTCAGTCCGGAAATTTCCGTTCGTAGCGATCAGTGCTGAGTGTCTCTCAAAATCGTAATCACTTTCAGAACATCACAATCCCAATTCACGATGTCTTTGAGTAAAGTGTAAAAAACCCGAAAAAAAACCAACCAAACACAGAAAAACAAACAGAAAATCCACATTTGTGGCTTTGGCTGTGTGATAGTCTAACTGAAATGACTATTCCAACTTGGACCCAAATTCCAACCTTGCGCACGGCCGATTCTAGAATGGACCAGCAACAAGGGTTTCATTCTAGAATGGCACCCCTGTACTTGCGCAGGGTAAGAATTCCAACCTGGACCCGGTCCATTCTAGAATGAAACCGGATTCTAACTTCGCGCAGAACATATGCTTTGTTAAGCAGCTAGGACTTTAGCTCGGGTAATCCGGGAAAACGCAGAATAATAATAATATATGATACATGTTTTTAACGTCCTCACGGTTAAACCAATAGAGGCATGTTCCCGGGGGTAACTGCGACGTTGGATGATTTACCAAAATAATAATGATAAATAGATACAAAAGGGCCGCCGCGAAGGAGGTTTGGCTGTCGTGCTCGAGCTCCTCGCCACCAACTTCCAAGGAACCACAGCTGGAGGTTGGTGTCAAGAAGTAATGGAGTTGGTTTAGAGACCCAGCTGGGTCGTTCTGTGTCAGCACTATAGTTGGTAAGACGAGTACAAACCATGTTACGAAGTTGACATTTCTTTACTTAAACTGAGACATGTGAATATTGGTTCCATATTATATCCTTGGCCTGCAGATAAAGAATCAAACAAACTTGCACATTTTGTTCGTCTACGTTGAGTTAACTACACGGGTTTAAAACTACGTCATCTTCGTAACATGATAACCGAGTTACGATTGACGTGAACGAGAGAGAGAGAGAGAGAGAGAGAGAGAGAGAGAGAGAGAGAGAGAGAGAGAGAGAGAGAGAGAGAGAGAGAGAGAGAAAGAGAGAAAGAGAGAGAGAGGGAGAGAGAGAGAGAGAGAGAGAGAGAGAGAGAGAGAGAGAGAGAGAGAGAGAGAGAGAGAGAGAGAGAGAGAGAGAGAGAGAGAAAGACTCAGACTCAGACACAGAACTTTATTACAAAAGGATAAAGGTTTTAGGCAAAGCCTATTCTTCCAACCTGTCCTTTATATAACACATAAAGACAGACGGACATAAGAGAGAGAGAGAGAGAGAGAGAGAGAGAGAGAGAGAGAGAGAGAGAGAGAGGGAGGGAGAGAGAGAGAGAGAGGGAGGGAGGGAGAGAGAGGGAGAGAGAGGGAGAGAGAGGGAGAGAGAGATAGAGAGATAGAGAGAGAGGGAGAGAGAGAGAGAGAGAGAGAGAGAGAGAGAGTGAGAGAGAAAGAGAGAGAGAGAAAGAGAGTGACAGAGAGAGAGAGAGAGACGGACACCCAGACATACAGACAGAGAGACGGACAGACAGACCGACAGAGATATACTCACACACACACATACACACACACACTGTTAGGAAACGCTACCGTTGCTGAGCTTTGGTTCAGTTTTGTGTGTTGCATGTAGTTGACTTATTTGTACTTTGTGGGAAAGTACCGATATTATATTTTGTAAACACAATATTTATGCTTGGACGAGAATGCAGGTGAACTTTCTAGTCCTGTCAAAACAAGTTGTTTACCATGCTGTTTTAGTCGTGAGTTCGTGGCGTTCGTTCGGATTAAGTGTGTCGGCGCTTTTGATGTACGTCAGAGAGAATGTCGCTAGTTTAGTCCATGCACGGCTCGTATAATGTAGTTGTATCGTGTTCGGTCTGGAATATTCTCGAGATTGAGTATTTACTATATATGCCAGCGCGATTTGAATGTTAAAAAAAGCTTCTATTTGAGTTCTGCTACGTTGTGCAGTTGTATGTATTGAATGCTGAATAAATCCTCGAACTTAATTTGACGAGTTGTTTTCTGTTGCTGCGAAGACGGGCGACGTAGAATAAAAGAACACAACTATACGACGTTTGAGAACTTGTGGCAATCTCAAGTGTCGTGTAACACACACACACACACACACATAATACACACACACACACACACACACACACACACACACACACACACACACACACACACACACACACACACACACACACACACACACTAAGTGATAGAAGAGAGAGATGGGGGGGGGGGGGAGGGGGGTGAGATAAAGAGGCTTGACCAGGTAAGCAAGAGAAAACGAAAGAGAATGAAGCGAGCTCTCAATTACAGAGCCTGACTTGCTGGAGGCTGGCGTTCACGTAGTCAGGGGGAGGGTATTCAGACACCGCTGGGTCATTGTGTGTCAGCGCTATAAAATAAATCAATAGGACTTTTTTTTACATTTAGTCAAGTTTTGACTAATTGTTTTAACATAGAGGGGGGAATCGAGACGAGGGTCGTGGTGTATGTGTGTGTGTGTGTGTGTGTGTGTGTGTGTGTATGTGTGTGTGTGTGTGTGTGTGTGTGTGTGTGTGTGTGTGTGTGTGTGTGTGTGTGTGTGTGCGTGTGTGTGTGTAGAGCGATTGAGAGTAAACTACTGGACCGATCTTTATGAAATTTGACATGAGAGTTTCTGGGTATGATATCCCCGGATGTTTTTTTCTTTTTTTCGATAAATGTCTTTGATGACGTCATATCCGGCTTTTTGTGAAAATTGAGACGGCACTGTCACACCCTCATTTTTCAATCAAATTGATTGAAATTTTTGTAAAGCAATCTTCGACGAAGGCCGAACTTCGGTATTGCATTTTAGCTTGGTGGCTTAAAAATTAATTAATGACTTTGGTCATTAAATATCTGAAAATTGTAAAAAAAAATTTTTTTTATAAAACGATCCAAATTTACGTTCATCTTATTTTTCATCATTTTCTAATTCCAAAAACATATACATATGTTATATTTGGATTAAAAACAAGCTCTGAAAATTAAAAAAATTAAAAATTAAGTAGATGTGTACTGCCGGGCAGTACATACCCCAAGCGAAGTCGTCCATCTGTGTGTACATGATTCTCTCTCTCTCTCTCTCTCTCTCTCTCTCTCTCTCTCTCTCTCTCTCTCTCTCTCTCTCTCTCTCTCTCTCTCTCTCTCTCTCTCTCTCTCTGTGTCTTAAAATGTGTCATCGATGACGTGTTTTCATACTTGCTAATGCGGCAGGCTAATCATGACGTCAAATTGAAACTTCTTGAAGTCTCTCAGAAAGGGACATGAAAACCATGTGGGGGTTACTGGTTTGGGCTGAAAAAAAACCCAACTCCACCTAAAATTCAAGCGCCTATGGGGCTGAATTATGCAGCATAAATTGTGAAACATCAGGATATCTCACACTTTCAATTCTGCCATCATGTCAAATCTGACAACAAACCTACCCACAAAATGTCATAAATATCGGTGTAGAATTGAGACTTAACGGTTTTTAACTGCCAAAAATAAGTTTTTTTGACTGGAATAGTTTGTCTTGAAATTCAGTTTGGGACAACGGACCCACCCACTAAATTTCATAAAGATAGGTGAAAATTTAAATGTAACGGTTTTTAACTGCCAAAATTATGTTTTTCTTCTGGAAAAGTATGGAGTGAAAATCAGTTGGGGACAACGAACCTACCCACAAAATTTCATAAATATCGATGAAGAATTGAGATTTAACGGTTTTTAACTGCCAAAAATAAGGTTTTTTGTCTGGAAAAGTATGTCTTAAAATTCAGTTTGGGACAACGGACCCACCCACTAAATTTCATAAAGATAGGTGAAGAATTGAAATTTAACGTTTTTTAACTGCCAAAATTATGTCTTTCTTCTGGAAAAGTATAGAGTGAAAATCAGTTGGGGACAACGAACCTACCCACAAAATTTCATAAATATCGGTGAAGAATTGAAATTTAACGGTTTTTAACTGCCAAAATTATGTTTTTCTTCTGGAAAAGTATGGAGTGAAAATAAGTTGGGGACAACAAACCTACCTTTAAAATTTCATAAGAATCAGTGAAGAAATAGGATTTAACGATTTTTTAACGGCCTTTAAATCATTGGTGATGTCATCATAACCCAGTCGTTGTAGTTGTCGTCGTAGTTGTTGGTGTTGTTGTTGTCATGTTCGTTGTCGTGATTGTTGTTGTTCTCGTGTTGTTGTTTTTGTTGTTGTTGTTGTTGTTGTTGTTGTTGTTGTCGTCGTCGTCGTCGATGTCATTTGTTGTTGTTGTTGTTATCGTCGTCGTCGTCGTCATCGTCGTCGTTGTCAGAGGTTATTTCTAAAGATTTCATTGATAGTCTTTGTTCTCGTCACCAAGACTTGCTAAGAACAAGCTTGGAACAGCAAGAGTTCCAAGAACAAGATTAGAACAACTCATTACATCATTACCAGTACGTCATTTGTATTTAGAACACACTTTAGAAAAAAACTCTTCAGCTACAAACCAGTCACCCTCACATGTCGGAGGTGTTTGTCTAAACCACTTACTGAAATGTTTTGAGGTTTAATGACCATACACATGTTGAACCGGTGAGTGTCTTCCGCTGCTTAATTCGCAAATAACTATTTTATTAAAGTCCGCTTGAAACGCTCAAAGATGAAATTCCATGTTAAAAAGTGACAAAAGTTTCACATTTTCCCGTTGTAACAGCTTCCGATGATATTATATGAAAATTCTGATCCTCTGAGAGGATTCCCCGAAACAAAATCAGTTTGTACGCCTAATTTTAATAGAATTGTCCAAACAGTGTCGCTAATATTGTGCTAAAAGATGAATTCTAGAACAATGTTCACAGACAGACACCACTTGGCAAAAAAATTTTCAGTGCTGGGAGATGAAAAAAAAAACTACCTCGCTACGCGCGGGCTTCGCCCGCGCTCCGCTTGGATTATGATCAAAATTAAATTTTCGAAATCAATTCAAAAACACTTTCATTTTATTCCTTGTCGGTTCCTGATTCCAAAAACATATAGATATGATATGTTTTGATTAAAAACACGCTCAGAAAGTTAAAACGAAGAGAGGTACAGTAAAGCGTGCTATGAAGCACAGCATAACCGCTACCGCGCCAAACAGGCTTGTCACTTTCACTGCCTTTTGCACTAGCGGCGGACTACGTTCAATTTCATTCTGTGAGTTCCACAGCTTGACTAAATGTAGTAATTTCGCCTTACGCGACTTGTTTGTTCTCTTTTCTTTTAACACGCAATGTGCACACATGAATTCATTATTGTATTATGCGAAAAATGATATGAAATACATCATATATATGAGTTGTTCTTCAGTACTGGTGACAGAAAGGGGGAAAAGTGGTCAAAATTCAAATCTCTAGTTTTGTTTTTGAAATATTGCTTTTCATAAAGCAGAAATACTGTAGTATCTGTTGTACATAAGAAAAAATCACTGGTTCACATGGTTCCTACATAATCTAACTTTTAAAGCTGGTTCTTGTGTGTCTGTGTGTATGTTTGTATGATGACGATAGGACCCGAAACGGCTGCACGGACTGAGACAGGAATTGCAGAGAATGTTCTTTGCCACTCGAGTCGTGTCATAAGGTACTTTTGGAATAGCAAATTTGAAAGGATTCTTCAAAAAACGGCGGAAAACATTATATACCCTGTGAGCTATCGAGGATCCTCCCCGTCTGGGCTGTCGAAACATGGTCTTGTTAAAAGACGTTTTCAAATGCGGTTAACGGAGAGATACACTCGAAGCACATTTAGCGAAGTTATGTTGCCAAATCATCAAAGATCAACATTTCACTACACGGATCGATGTGCACAGTCGAAATAGATGTGACTTTCACACGACCGAAGACTACTTACTAGCAGACTAGCAGACGACAAGATCTAAATATTTAGATCAGTCAGAGCAATCCGTTGAAGAACAGTTACTCCGCTTATTCGTCTTCAGTTAAGCTTATTTCCCCTGCCATAAGTTTCCTTGCAGATCTGCAGTCGCGTAGTGAAATGAACTAGTGTCATCGGAAGATTCTTCTCAGTCAATGATCAAAGCACAGTAAGTTCTATGCTGACAAAAGTCACTTTCGGACAACACGACGATTGACTTAATTTATGAGCCCAAAGGTAACAATATCGACAAGAATGTACGCATTTGACATTAAATGAAACATTCATAGACAGTTTCCAACTCACCAGATCTGCCAAAGAGCCGTCATTCGTGAAAAAACGATGATTTTAATCAGACAGGTATCGGAAACAAGCCTTGGTCACCTGCGTTATTCCTTCCAAGGCGACGTGACGGCGCCAAATTTGTTTGTTTATGGCTGTTTATCGCGAAACAACACAGTTGAAATTTGTGTGTAAAATACCACAAATTTGTGGTGAATCAGTTCGTCATCTGCGTTTCGATTGTAATTAAGTCAGATTGGAGTTACTTTGAATCGAAGGCGAGGGTAACCTGCGTTATTTGTGGGACATCGTGAACAAATTTGATTGCAATATTTTATACAGAAAGTAAATTTCAATGATTCTGGCTCAGACTTGTAGATCTGTTATGCAGTGTGTTGGTAGTGTATCTGCTTTTCTGCTATGAAGCTCATTTGGAGTGATACGCTGATCGAAGTGGGGTACCCTATGTGGGACATCAGCCGTATGCAGATTACGCCTCAGAACACTCTCGCATTTCACAAAGACAACAATAATTTGCAACATTTCAAGAACTGCATCAGTTTTATTAGATACTATTTCAACAACAACAGCACAAACACGACTATTAGGCCACAAAAAAAAAATAGGTGTGGTTACGGTAACATAGCCAAAAAAAATAGGGTAGGAAGGTAGGCAATCACTTTTTTTTTTTTTAACTTTTTTTTCTAATGTGTACAAATTAAACCTACTTGACAGGGAAATAAGTGTGTGACTCGGGCGATTTCGCTTTCATTGCGTTTTCTGCACTCGTTTTCTTGGTTTTGTTTTTGGTTTTTTTGACAAATGTTATAAAAAGTTATAGGGTCGGCCCCTAAAAATAGGGTAGGTCGGGTTACCGTAACCACACCTATTTTTTTTTTAGGCCTTATCAACAACACAGAACGGGAGGTAAGTCTTCAAAGGCGCACCAAGTGTGCGTTCCCGTTTTTGGACGCCATTTTTGCTGGCATTTTCACAGTAAATCTTAATATTTCCATATCTATATTGAATGATTTTGGTATTTTCTTTGATTGTGCCGATTCTCCTATCTCTCTGGCATGTACTGGGTGCTTTGTGACCAGTTTCTCCCCTAGACTGTATTGAAAAATGCGTCCGTGTGAGCTGACCCCCACTTGTGACCAGTAGCAAAGAACAACTCATATACGACTTGTGTCTGTGTGTGTGTCTGTGTATCTGTGTATTTGTGTATTCGCCATGCACGGCCAAAGTTCTCGATGGATCTGCTTCAAATTTGGTGGGCATATTCAGGTAGACCCGGGACACGACACAACCTGGTCGATATTTCAACACGTGCTCTCAGCGCGCAGCGCTGAACCGATTTTGGTTCAACCTCAGCTATTTTGGTTCCACCTCAGCTACCCGGGCCCCCATACCGACACACCAAAGCCAAAGTTCTCGGTGGATCTTTTTCAAATTTGGACACCGTATTCAGCTACACCCCGGACACAATATCATCGATGAGATATTTCAACACGTGCTCTCAGCGCGCAGCGCTGAAATGATTTTGGTTTTTGTGTTCATTTCACCATTATAAGTAACTCTTCCTTATCTTCTCATCTTCTCCAGGTTTTCAGCGTTTACCTCCCTTCCTTCGTATGGTGCACTATAGTGTGAGTGGAGCGTCTTTGGATATTCCCGGCGTTCTGTTACTGTTACTATTTTTAGAAGGTCAACGCAGTGTCCAGAACGTAAATTGGACCCGTAAATTATCCTCACTGTCAAAGTGCAAAGGTCGAATCAATTTATAGCCACGCGAAAAATACACTGTCATCTATCTCTCTATAGATACGGCTTCTCTGTGTTTTTGTGTGTGTGTGTGTGTGTGTGTGTGTGTGTGTGTGTGTGTGTGTGTGTGTGTGTGTGTGTGTGTGTGTGTGACGGTGTGTGTCTCTATGTGAGCAACACCTGTGCATTGTTCAGTTCTGTTTGTGATGTGGTCTGGTGGCTTTTGTGTAATTTTATGTACTGGCCTTCCTTTGAGAAGCTCTAACTTGCTCAGTCCTGTTTGAGTGGAGTTCGCCTCCAAAGGTGATTAACACGGTTACATTCGTCGACAAGGATGGGACTCGATATGGTCAGGAATGGCATTATGACCACTGAATCATTTTCGTGCTGTTCCCATTCCACGAATCTGGGAGGGACCTAAGCTTGGCGGGTCCATTGTTCGGACCCGGCGAAGCCAGCGTACGGCTCAAAGTACTTCTTCCCGGCGAAGCCGGCTACCCGGCGAAGCGGGTATTCATTCTAGTAAGACCATATATTGGAAAACACAGAGTACATCAAAGTTGTGCAAATCGTGGCTTGACATTATATTGACACGTGAGGGTTGAACAACTGCAAGGTTATTTCCATATATCAAGTGTCAAATATTGACAAACGGGTAAAATTCTCACTCAGAACATAATTCGGATCGAAACACTTATGAATGCAGGTGTCTGTCCGACACGTCAAGAACTGAGGCAGAAGCTGTCCCAGGCTGTTCTTGAAGGGGGTGGATTTTATTTATTGTAAAAACTTTCCTTCAATGGTGCGTTTAGTTTCTGCTTGGTAGCC
>NC_090257.1:42176833-42181833 GCF_037325665.1 Littorina saxatilis
CAACAGGTCTCGAGCTCTAGCGGCCAGAGGAGTTCTGGAGGCTGACATTGAATTCACTGTGCAGACTTAGAATGGCATAGGGTGGTAGAGGTAGACATTGAATGCACTGTGCTGACTTAGAATGACATAGGGTGGTAGAGGTTGTCATGAATGGCATAGACTGTCATGTGTATGGCTAGGCTAGTGTGGAATTGTCCATGTGTGTGACCAGGCTGCCTGGCTGTCATGTGTATGGCTAGGCTAGTGTGGAGTTGTCCCTGTGTGTGACCAGGCTGCCTGGCTGTCATATGAATGGCTAGGCTAGTGTGGAGTTGTCCCTGTGTGTCACCAGACTGCCTGGCTGTCATGTGTATGGCTAGGCTAGTGTGGAGTTGTCCCTGTGTGTGACCAGGCTGCCTGGCTGTCATGTGTATGGCTAGGCTAGTGTGGAGTTGTCCCTGTGTGTGACCAGGCTGCCTGGCTGTCATGTGTATGGCTAGGCTAGTGTGGAGTTGTCCCTGTGTGTGACCAGGCTGCCTGGCTGTCATGTGTATGGCTAGGCTAGTGTGGAATTGTCCATGTGTGTGACCAGGCTGCCTGGCTGTCATGTGTATGGCTAGGCTAGTGTGGAGTTGTCCCTGTGTGTGACCAGGCTGCCTGGCTGTCATATGAATGGCTACGAAAGGCTTGGAATGTGTTGGCTCGCCTGAGTATAGAACATGTTTGAAGCTAGATCTTTGAAACTTTACAAACTAAACCTTATCCGGTTCGATGACCTCCGGGAATTACTCGGGTATGGTTGGCCCTTGTCAATTTTTAAGGTCACATTAAATTGGTTCATTGTCAAGTCAATAAGATAAAGTCACACTCCTTCTCGTGCTGAAATGCAGACTGCAGAAGGGAAGCTACCCTTCTCGGACAGCCAGGGGACAGTACTGGCACGAGTTCTGCCGGTACAACGCCTTATGGTTACACGCCGGAACCTCGGCTGTACCCGCGGATAACCGCAGCCTCTGCAGGCTGTTCACCGCAGACAGAACTTGTCAACACGAGTGGTGAGTGTCTGCACAAAATCGTCTCTGCTTTCTCTAAAATGACATATCATTACAAAACTATTGTTTGTACTTCAACCTAAGATATTATAGCACCCTACCATCGATTTAATAAAAAGGTTCGTATGTGAAGGCTGAGCTTCGAGTATTTGTGCATTTCCTGTAAAAAGTGCCAAAATTCTGACTTTACACATTTATTACGGAAATCCAAGCTTATTAAACAAGTTGCAGTGAATTGGAATGGTGTTACTAATCATTTGTTGACATGTGGCTCAAGTGGTGTTATCTAAAGCCTCACGGTTGAGTCGTATTTCTTGAATCTCTGCCGCCACTGAACGATTTTGCGGCTGTGGCCCGCGGGCAGTACCGGCTGTGGCCCGCGGGCAGTGCTGGCTGTGGCCCGCAGACAGTGCTTTAAAGTAAAAAGTGGTATTTTCACCACTCTTTGAGCCTTTCAGGAACGATTCAGTGACTCATTTTGAAATTGAGGTCGTGCGGACTATGACCGATTCAAGAGAAATGTAATCGGACATTTTTCAAACCAATCGGACCGTCGATGCAAACTGCACGCACTCGCAACAAATGGGAACTCCTTTGGGTTGGGACCCTCTGTCATGATCCTGAAGAAATACTAACCATCAATTTGCAAATATATCAAGTTCCTCTCACCTTCAACTGGTTTGGGCAAGAAACTCAGCTTTCCTTGCCCGTGAACTAACTTTACTTTTTTTGACGATCCCGATCGCGGCATGTTGATTTCGAAAGTGACAGTCTGACGCATCAATATGCGCGTAGTTGTTTCCCTTGATTTCAAGGGACGTTACTACCGAGTACTTAGATACAGTGCACAGAACTGTGAGTGCTTAAAGGCACAGTAAGCCTCCCGTAAACCATCACAGATACGGTCAGGCTTTTACACACAGTACAAACACGCTTTCATTTAAACACTCACCGATTGAGAACATCCTGGGTGCCTTCCGTAAAGAGCGAACAATTTTCAAAGAATTTATTTTTGCGTTGTTTATCTTACCCCTGAGCCATCGTGAACCCGTGTGATCCAGTTTTCCTTTTTCACAATGTCATGAATGTAGTCGTCAGTTAGTCATTTGAATGCGACTCGATGTGAGCTTATTTACAATAGCACGTTTTTATGCACGGCTGTGGTTCACAAGAACTCTAGCGATGGCTTTTGACTGTTGAGAGGAACGGCGAAATGCACTGATAAACCGTCGTCTGCTACGACCCTTGCGTGACCCTGCTTCCGGGCTTTTCTTTTTTTAAACTTTCACAACTTCGAATTGTACTGATCTTGTCTTGATGAAAAAAATAATTCTTTTATGATTAAAGAATGTTTGTGTAACAAGCTGTCAATTTAGTATTTAGATTTTAAAAGTTAGGTCTAGCGCAAAAACGAGGCGCCATTGTTGTAGGGTTACAAGTCCACGAAAATAAATTCTTTGAAAATGTCTCACGCTCGACAGAAAGCAGCCAGGATGTTCCCGTTCGGTGAGCGTTCAAATGGAAGTATGCTTGTACTGTATTTAGACGCTCGGGGAGCTCTGTGATGGTTTACGGGAGGCTTACTGTGCCTTTAAAACGGAAAGGTTCTTTGATTATTTTGATATTCAGTTTGCAGAAATAATGTCCATACCTCGCCCGCGGGCCACAGCCGCAAAATCGTTCAGTGGCGGCAGAGATTCAAGAAATACGACTCAACTGTGTGGCTTTAGATAACACCACTTGAGCCACATGTCAACAAATGATTAGTAACAACATTCCAATTCACTGCAACTTGTTTAATAAGCTTGGATTTCCGTAATAAATGTGTAAAGTCAGAATTTTGGCACTTTTTACAGGAAATGTACAAATACTCGAAGCTCAGCCTTCACATTCGAACGAAAGGAAAAAATTAAATCGATGATAGGGTGCTATAATACCTTAGGTTGAAGTACAAACAATAGTTTTGTAATGATATGTCATTTTAGAGAAAGCAGAGACGATTTTGTGCAGACACTCACCACTCGTGTTGACAATTTCTGTCTGCGGTGAACAGCCTGCAGAGGCTGCGGTTATCCGCGGGTACAGCCGAGGTTCCGGGGTGAGTTATAGGAAAAGAAATGCTGACCTGCCAACAACAAAAATGGTAACCGACCTGCCTGCCCTGATATTTACATTTAGTCAAGTTATGACTAAATGTTTTAACATAGAGGGGGGAATCGAGACGAGGGTCGTGGTGTATGTGTGTGTGTGTGTGTGTGTGTGTGTGTGTGTGTGTGCGTGCGTGCGTGTAGAGCGATTCAGACCAAACTACTGGACCGATCTTTATGAAATTTGACATGAGAGTTCCTGGGTATGATATCCTCAGACGTTTTTTCATTTTTTTGATAAATGTCTTTGATGACGTCATATCCGGCTTTTCGTGAAAGTTGAGGCGGCACTGTCACGCCCTCATTTTTTAACCAAATTGGTTGAAATTTTGGTCAAGTAATGTTCGACGAAGCCCGGACTTCGGTATTGCATTTCAGCTTGGTGGCTTAAAATTTAATTAATGACTTTGGTCATTAAAAATCTGAAAATTGTTAAAAAAAAAATTAATAAAACTATCCAAATTTACGTTCATCTTATTCTCCATCATTTGCTGATTCCAAAAACATATAAATATGTTATATTTGGATTAAAAACAAGCTCTGAAAATTAAATATATAAAAATTATTATCAAAATTAAATTTTCGAAATCAATTTAAAAACACTTTCATCTTATTCCTTGTCGGTTCCTGATTCCAAAAACATATAGATATGATATGTTTGGATTAAAAACACGCTCAGAAAGTTAAAACGAAGAGAGGTACAGAAAAGCGTGCTATCCTTCTCAGCGCAACTACTACCCCGCTCTTCTTGTCAATTTCACTGCCTTTGCCATGAGCGGTGGACTGACGATGCTACGAGTATACGGTCTTGCTGCGTTGCATTGCGTTCAGTTTCATTCTGTGAGTTCGACAGCTACTTGACTAAATGTTGTATTTTCGCCTTACGCGACTTGTTATATTTAGTCAAGTTTTGACTAAATATTTTAACATCGAGGGGGAATCGAAACGAGGGTCGTGGTGTATGTGCGTGTGTGTGTGTGTGCGTGTGTGTGTGTGTGTGTGTGTGTGTGTGTCTGTGTGTGTGTGTAGAGCGATTCAGACTAAACTACTGGACCGATCTTTATGAAATTTGACATGAGAGTTCCTGGGTATGAAATCCCCATACGTTTTTTTCATTTTTTTGATAAATGTCTTTGATGACGTCATATCCGGCTTTTCGTGAAAGTTGAGGCGGCACTGTCACGCCCTCATTTTTCAACCAAATTGGTTGAAATTTTGGTCAAGTAATCTTCGACGAAGCCCGGACTTTGGTATTGCATTTCAGCTTGGTGGCTTAAAAATTAATTAATGACTTTGGTCATTAAAAATCTGAAAATTGTAAAAAAAATTAAAAATGTATAAAACGATCCAAATTTACGTTTATCTTATTCTCCATCATTTGCTGATTCCAAAAACATATAAATATGTTATATTCGGATTAAAAACAAGCTCTGAAAATTAAATATATAAAAATTATTATCAATATTAAATTGTCCAAATCAATTTAAAAACACTTTCAGCTTATTCCTTGTTGGTTCCTGATTCCAAAAACATACAGATATGATATGTGTGGATTAAAAACACGCTCAGAAAGTTAAAACAAAGAGAGGTACAGAAAAGCGTGCTATCCTTCTTAGCGCAACTACTACCCCGCTCTTCTTGTCAATTTCACTGCCTTTGCCATGAGCGGTGGACTGACGATGCTACGAGTATACGGTCTTGCTGAAAAATGGCATTGCGTTCAGTTTCATTCTGCGAGTTCGACAGCTACTTGACTAAATATTGTATTTTCGCCTTACGCGACTTGTTTAATTTTACGGGTGTGTTGTCATCGGAAACAAAT
>NC_090257.1:42186833-42199333 GCF_037325665.1 Littorina saxatilis
AAGACTTTAGACCGTGACGTATTATTCTTACGCGAGCTTTATCCATAGACTTGGAAACTACGGAATTTCTACCCGTCCAAAGCAGCCTTGGGTGGCGTTTGCTGAAAAAATGGGGGCGACTATTGCACCCACCGTATTTTTGTTAGTATGGTCCCAATTTTTGGTGAACTTCCATCTCCAACTGTAGCACGTAGCCGGGCACAAAGAATCCTTCTTTATCCCAGCGAAGCTGGAGGTATCCCGTGAACGCTATTAACAGCTATTATGTTTTCAGCGTAGCAATAGGGCCCGATATTTAGACGAGACAAGTATAATGCCGACGAGTCGAAGACGAGTCGCATTATACTTGTTCGAGTCTAAATATCGGACCCTATTGCTACGCTGAAAACACAATAGCGTTTATATAGCTATTCTGACATTAAATTCTGTGTTAGAATCATGTTTTTGTCAGCGACAAGTACCAGAATGGTCCATGTCGTTGATTGCAGACGACGGTTCCCTTTCCGCATGAAGCCACGGAAATAACCGAACATTGAAAAACCCACGGACATGTATTACGGAGAAAACTCGAGATAACCGGATGCTTAGCATTACGTCAATATGTTAGGAATCATATGACGTCATGACGTATCATGCTTGCCTACGTAGATTGTATGTTCGAAAGTCTGACTTGTGTTGGGAATTCGCGTGGTGAAGACAGCGGTAAATCTGTAGATGATAAGAGAACAAGGATTGTCTCAGAAGAAACGACGAAATGTTTCAGACCGGTAACTTCATTTCAACATTGCACTATACAATGGACGTTCTATGTGACAGGAGAGTTTGCTGATTTTGTGTTAAACATTGGAGAGATCGTCTGCTAGAATCCGAGATAGGTCGCTTCAGATTGCAGCTTCTGGAAATTTGCAAGGTTTGTTGCCTGTTAAAGAACTGGATTTTACACGTAATGTAGGGCCTATGTCATGTACAGTAAGCAACAACAAAAACACACACAAAGCAAATGGCATCGTCTGTCGACTAGTCACAGAGTGACAGAAACAAACCTGGCGAGGTATGCGTGTACTTTATACACGTGGAAGAAACCGGAACCACGCGTCTTTGTTATTGCCGATATCGTTTGGATATCGGCAAAAATGGCCAACTTTTGTATCGTTATGCTTTGATGATCGGAAAAGGGATGTGTGAGACCATCCAATCACAGCCCCCGAATTCCCCCACGTGTCCATCAGAATAGCTATATACTGTAATCGACTTGAGAAATGTGCATACCGAATAATACATGATAAAGAAGGATTCTTTGTGCCCGGCTACGTGCTACAGTTGGAGATGGAAGTTCACCAAAAATTGGGACCATACTAACAAAAATACGGTGGGTGCAATAGTCGCCCCCATTTTTTCAGCAAACGCCACCCAAGGCCGTTTTGGACGGGTAGAAATTCCGTAGTTTCCAAGTCTATGGATAAAGCTCGCGTAAGAAGAATACGTCACGGTCGAAAGTCTTTGACGTCAATTAATGCATCATGACGTCATGCCTCCCTGAAGTCTTTCTCTCTCGCGCAGTGTGTGTGTGTTTGTGTTCATTTTGTGCACATGTGTTAGTGTTACTGTTTGTGTGTGTGTGTGTGTGTGTGTGTGTGTGTGTGTGTGTGTGTGCGCACGCGTGCATGAGTCTGTACTCGTATGTGTGTGTGGTGTGTGTGTATTTGTGTGTGTGTGTGTGTGTGTGTGTGTGTGTGTGTGTGTGTGTGTGTGTGCGTGGGCACGCGTGCATGAGTCTGTACTCGTGTGTGTGAGTGTGTGTGTGGGCATAAGTATATGTGTGTGCGTGTATGTGTGTTTGTTTGTAAAGGTGTGTATGTCCGTCTGTCCATAGTGCGTATGGGTGTGTGTTTTGTGTGTATGAAGTTTTTGTGAGAGAGTGAGTGAGGGTGTGTATGTGTGTGTGTGACTTGGGGTGTTTGTGTGTGTGTGTGTGCGTGAGTGTGTGTGTGTGTGTGTTTGAGAGAGAAATTGAGTGTGTGTTTGTGTGTATTAGAGAGAGAAATTGAGTGTGTGGTGTGGGTGTTTGTGTGTATGTGTGTGTGAATGTGTGTGTGTGTGCATGAGTTTGCGTGTATGTTTAAGTGTGTATGAGTGTGCATATGTGTTTGTTTGTAAAGGTGTGTGTGTGTCCGACTGTCTATGTGCGTATTTGTTTGTTTGTTTGCTTAACGCCCAGCCGACCACGAAGGGCCATATCAGGGCGGTGCTGCTTTGACATATAACGTGCGCCACACACAAGACAGAAGTCGCAGCACAGGCTTCATGTCTCACCCAGTCACATTATTCTGACACCGGACTAACCAGTCCTAGCACTAACCCAATAATGCCAGACGCCAGGCGGAGCAGCCACTAGATTGCCAATTTTAAAATCTTATGTATGACCCGGCCGGGGTTTGAACCAACGACCTCCCGATCACGGGGCGGACGCCTTACTACTAGGCCAACCGTGCCGGTCTATGTGCGTATAAGTGTGTGTTTTGTGTGTATGAGATTTGTGTGAGTCAATGTGTGTGTGTGTGTGTGTGGGCACGGTGGGTGTGTATGTGCGTGCGTATGTACAGTGTGTGTGTGTGTGTGGGTGTGCGTGCGTATGTACAGTGTGTGTGTGTGCGTGTGTGTGTGTGTGTTTGTATAAGAGAGAAAGAGAGAGAGAGTGGGTGGGTGTGTGTATGTGCGTGTGCGTAAGTGTATGTGTGTGTGTATGTGTGTCTGTTTGTAAAGGTGTATATGTCCGTCTGTCTATATGTATATGTGCGTATGGGGTTGTGTTTTGTGTGTATGAGATTTGTGTGAGTCAATGTGTGTGTGTGTGTGTGTGTGTGTCTGTGAGTGTGTGCGTGCGTACATGCGTGCGTATTTACATGTGTGTGTGTGTGTGTGTGGGTGTGTGTGTGTCTGTTTGTATAAGAGAGAGAGAGAGAGAGAGAAAGAGAGAGAGTGTGTGGGTGGGTGGTTGTGTGTTTGTGCGTGTGCGTAAGTGTATGTGTGTGTGTATGTGTGTTTGTTTGTAAAGGTGTGAATGTCCGTCTGTCTATATGTGCGTATGGGGGTGTGTTTTGTGTGTATGAAGTGTGTGTGAGAGAGTGAGTGAGTGCGTGTGAGTGAGTGTGTTTGTGTGTACGTGTGTAACTTGGGGTATGTGTGTGTGTGTGTGTGTGTGTGTGTGTGTTCGTGTGTGTTTGAGAGACAGAGAGAGAGAGAGAGAGAGAGAGAGGGAGAGACAGACATAGACAGACAGACAGAGATAGACAGAGACAGACAGAGAGAGAGGTGTGTCTTTCGCTGGGGTATGCAGTGCCTTGGGATTGCACATCTACTTAATCATGTATTATTCGGTATGCACATTTCTCAAGTCGATTACAGTATAGCGTTCACGGGATACCTCCAGCTTCGCTGGGATAAAAACGAACGAACTGTATTTTACAAGGATTAAAGTTTAAGGCACATTGCATTGTCTCAACAATCAGTTCTCTTGTCCCGGTGCTGATAGGAAGTTTACAACAGGCACTATATTTGTGTACACAAAGCAAGTCTCTAAGACATAACTTGAGTTTCAACCTGTTTGTCCCTATTCAATGTATCACCTTTTGACACTGAGCCATATGAGAACAAAAATTGCGGTACACTTTCACGCCTTAACGAAGAGTGTGTTCGTTTGGTTTTGTTGCTTTGTTGGTTTGTATGTCGATACGTTTTTGCGTTTATCGTTGTCTTGTTTGTTTATTGGTCTCGTTGGTGCGTCGTCCCGTCCTTTCTATGGAGATCAGGCATCGCAGGAGGCAACACAGAGAAGGACGTTAGAGATGTGATCTGTTAGTTCTATGGCCTGACGAACCTCAACAGGATGTGTCGCCATGTTGCTGTCACTCTGGTACCAGCGGTGAAGTCAGTCGCCGTGTTTTGGTAATTGATATTTGAGATGTGATCTGCTAGTTGTGTGCCCTTGATGACAAACCTCAACAGGATGCGTCGTCAAGTTAATGTCACTTTGGAACCAGCGGTGAAGTCAGTCTGCGTGTTTTGGTAAATGATATGCAGGATATTAAACCGGAAGCCATAAGTTGAGACATGTTATCTCTCTAAAGGCCCGTAATGGACGCAATTGTCTGGGTAAAATTTCATTGTAATGCCAGAGATGGAATTCCCCTGATGAAGGTTGCATGACAAACCCAGAAGTAACCCGCTGAGGGATATTTCTAGCTTTGTGATATTCAGTGATAAAAAAGATGGTGCAAGAGTTTAACTAAACAAAAAGTCGCGTAGGACGAAATCATTACAATCAACTTGTCGGTCTTACATAATGCAACTGATCCCAACGCATATTGTTCACCAAGGCTCGTAAACCCTACGGCAGGTACAGAACAGACTCAGTTGTATGGGTAACAGAAGCCATGTGAACCTAATTTGTTTTCTGGGGGTTTCAAACATCTTTGGGAGCATAGTCATTAAGATTCAGAAAATTTACAAACTGGACATGGTGCGTGTGTGATATATACAGAAGAAGATTCAAGAATAGTATGGTACCCCAGACTATACAATGGAAACACATCTTTATTGTTGATTGTACACCCACAAATCAAGCTAGAGAGGTGTTTATATTTTAACTGAGCGCATGTTATGTTATCAATGTTAGTTTACAGTATTCTCTATTGAATGGTATTGCATTGTTTTATAACGTGTTATTCATAATTCACAATCTAATTTATGTATACGTTTTGGGATTCAGTAGTACCGAATTGCAAGCATAATTTTAAATAAACAACCAGTGAACTAATTTCCAAGCTTCCAACATGTCATGCAATACCGATTTACGGACCGACCGGATGCCATCAAAAGGACGATTGCGCCTCCCCCCTCCAACCCACCCCAGCCGATAAATTTCCCCCTGATGTTTGCCCCCACCTCCCGCCTATGAGTTCGTATGTGTGTGTGTGTGTGTGTGTGTGTATACACACATATATATATGGGAGACCGGGGCTAGTCCGCCTACTTTTATGCTTTTGGTAGCATAACTAGCGAGTTTGATGAACTAGAAGACTGAATGTATCACAAATGATAAATAAAAAATATGAATAACATAAAATAATATGATAGTCTGAAATGAAAGAGCAGCTGTGGCAGAGGAAAGTGATTCACTTTGAAATATCATTCCACTAACATCAAGAGTCATGTACAATAAAGGATTTATCATGTGAAAACTCATGAAGGGGAGAGCACCATCCGTTTTTTTCTCTCAATTCAAGTCGTACAATATACAATGTGTACTTCTCTCCCTTGGTTCGTTCTTTTCAAGTCAAGTTTTCTCTTTTCCGGGTTTAATCTATGGAATTCACTAACTGTCAAGTGGATTTTGTCAATAGATCTTACATCTTAATGGTGTTTGGTTAACGTGGTGTTAAGTTAATAACATTATTTTCATTAGTTTGTACATATCATGTTAAATGTTCATAATCATAATGTTGTAGTGTCTCGTCTGTTTATGCACCAACACCGTATTTTCTTATGAATCTTTCATACAAAACCTTTTCAAAGAACATTCCGTTCTTACTTATATTTGACGCACCAGGCGATTTACAACAAGTTGTTTAATTCAACGCGATTAACGAACCACCCTTGTTCTTTCTTGTTTTTTCTTAATTATCAATTTAATTATCTGAGTATGTTGTTGCCACATAAATTCCCGTATGCTTTTTCTAATCTATTTCGATTATTCTAGGCGTCCGGAGACGCCTAGTAATTGGGATCAAGTAAGCGCTTGCCTATGGACAGGATAACTCTGCGGTTGCCTATGGGACACTGCCACATTTACGTCTTGAGTTACTGCCCTTACTTTTTTTTTTTTTTTTTTTTTTTACAAAATTGTTCAACAAAAACATCGTAGGTCGAACTGTGCAGGGTCAACCGCAACAAACTCTAACCATTCATACTTTGGAGTATTTGAGTGACTTATATACCGACATTTTTACTTCTTAGTTTTAGCACAGGTGTAGGAAAAAATCATGAACCAAAATGTTATTTATTTTTTAATTTAACATTTGTTTTACAAATGTGACCATGGTCTTTCAAACATACAGTAACATTAAACATTGTTATGTTAAAAAAAAAGAAAAAAAGAAAAAAAGCTTTTGTGCACAAATCAGAAAATACATTGTACATTTTACCTACAGGCCAAACAGTGTCCGTGGCGGCAAAGGACCTATATTTTTAGATCAGTCACTGTGGCAATTTGTCAAGAACAGGCGCTTGCATTTGGATGTGTCCACTGATAGTAGGTTTGGTTGTGATCAATCAGAATGATGAGGAATAAAAATGTATGACAGTTTGTTATGATGACATGTAATTCACATATGCTGAAATGTAATATTATACATGATATAATATTATTATGGCTGTTGCCATGACCATGAACCCCAAGAAAGGTTTAATGTTATGTAAAATCAAAATACCAAAATCAAGCACCTATTTATCTGGTCTACGGCGTGTGTGTTCTGCTCTCTCTTGGCACACAGCCACAGGTCAAAGCAGAGGTTAACTTGAGTGCGCGTGTACCTAGCGGGTGATTTCTTTTAGGGCCTTTTTCAGCAGACCGCGCGCCGAGTTATTTCGAGTTACTCCCCTTGGGTACGGGCAAACTCGCTGTCGAAGCCACGCTGCAAACTGAGGAGTAGATTGTGTGTGTGTGTGTGTGTGTGTGTGTGCGTGTGTGTGTGTGTGTGTGTGAAGTAAAGGGGATGGTTTGCGTCCTGATATTAATCAAGAATAAATTTTTGGGGGAACAAAAATGTGATGTATAGCTCCCAACAGTAACAACAACAGCAACAACATTATGAAACAAAAGCAAGACGAAAACGCAGTGAAACACATCAAAACCAACAGCTAACTTCGAGTTTAAGTCACTGCAATAACTTGTCATAATTCCAGACGTTATCTGGTGTTTTGCTCACTGCGACAACTTGTTTAACACGATGTGAATAGCCCTCCGTAATCCCAGCGAAAACGTCCAAAACGCAGACACCAAAACTCGATGTTTTACCGTGTTATGCATAATACTAACATCTCAGGAATTTTATTGCGTTACGGCAGTTTTTCTAATGTGACATGAATCGCATAGGTATAATGCCACACAATTCAGTTGATTAACGTGATGTTTGATGTTATATGCCAAGTTAAAGTGCCAAAACGAGACTTTTCGCCCTGTGGCAGAAGTGGAAAAGTTTTTCGTCTACACCGCGGAGGTAAAACCGACACAGAGGCAGACAACCTACCTGCACACTTCCTGTATAAACTGTGGATAATCGTCAGCGAAGGTGGGGGACATTCTGCTGGAATTTTGCCAGTGTCCGGGGGGGGGGGGGGTGTTAAGTACTTACATTTCACAACTTAGGCATGTTATTGTTATTGTTAGTATTGTTACTCCTCACTGAAACCAAGTAAAGCAGGCTGTTCACCCTCAATAATGCTTTTACTGTATTAGTACTGTCACAGTATGTTTGCATGCAAATATTAGTAAGCTTCCATGAAATATTGAATATATATATAATTTATATCCATTTCACAGCACTAGGATGGGATGTCTGGCACTTTGAATCACTAACAGAAGCACTGCCTCTTCCATACCCATCTCCTTTTTGAAAAGAGTATACCTATGGACCAGTGAATGGTTACATTTTAATGATCATATGGGTTGCTCTTATTTTATTCAGGATCAGGTACGTTTGTTTTTTTAACCACACAAACACTTAGACAACAATTATCAGAGTATGAGTTTTTCCGCGTGTTGATTTTTATTTAAATCCAAGTCACAGCTTCTGTTTTATGATGAGTGATGTAGTTTGAAACACTTGGACAACAATTATCAGAGTATGAGTTTTTCCACTTTTTGATTTTCATTTAAATCCAAGTCACAGCTTCTGTTTTATGATGAGTGATGTAGTTTGAAGTGTTGGTATTAAATGTTCACTGACAGTCATTCTGTGCTGGTATTCCCATTTTCACCTGCAGGGTTATGAAATATATGGGGAGAAACTTGGTCAGTAAAATCATCTTCAAGCGTGAACTGATAATTGTCTCTGTTTAAAATTACAATGTATTTCGTGAACACACCTTGAGAATGACCCTTGCGTGATTTAAAACTGCCTGCTGTGAATACTGTTGTCATACTATGAACTTTCTTTTGAGAAAAACAAAAAGAATGAAAAGCTTTTAACTAGCTTGTGAATGAGCCTCTTACTTCCATGTGGGGCTATAGCTGCTTTGAACTATTTTTAATGCCTGAAAAGGATAGTGATGGAAATTACTAGTTTAATGTCAGGTGTGACATATACTATTGATTGAACTATTTTTTTTATTAATCTGCAATTTTGTTACAACCTACTTTGTTTATTTGGTGACAAGCTAGTGGGAGGCACTTTTTAGACTTTTAAAATGTCAGGTATGGGAATTGTTAGCAAAGTTTCACATTTTCTGCAGTTGAATCCATATCTCCACAACAACAAAATGTATGGTCTTATGAACAAAAACACATACTTTCTGTGCTTGTTCGAAGGTAAAGACATATTTCTTTGTGTTTGTTAAAAGAAAAACCTCTTAATTTTGTCTGTTGTGAAGGAAAAGTTTACATGGTTTCGTCACCCAACTTACAAAATTTGTCCCACAAAATGTTAGGTTTTTTTTCTCCACTTTTTTTCCCTTCAGTTGCCATGTCTAAAATGTACACATTACGTAAAATACTCCATGTCAAAATCCAAATGTTTAAGGCAATGTGACAATTATTTTAAAATATCATTACACTATTCCTATAGCTTTGCCCAAATATAATGCAAGTAGGGGAGGTAATTGTTGATCCATATATTCATCTTAACTTTTTACGCATATGGACGTAACTCCTTAACTTGCATTATTTTTGTGCAAGAGGATGCATCTCAAGATAGTTGATATTTTCTTATTCCCAAAAATAACAACAATTCTGTCCAAGCAGATTTGTTTTTAATTTTTATTTACAGAGGACCATTGTCGAATGTATATGGTTACTGTTGAATGAACATTTGAAATTGATTGGCTGATTACTGGTTGTTTTTGTTTTGTTTTGTTTTTTTACTACAGTATGAAGTTATTATATCTATTTTCTTTCATCGCAAATAAACATCTTCCTTTCTGCATACGTTTCACACCTCATTCACGTATACAACTAAATTCCATACCAAATCATCTTGCATTTTGTTCACCTCTTTCTACATTTCTCTAAACATTTTTATTTCAGTAGTCAAACACCTTTTCTTCCTATGTGGATGTTCTGTGATCAATGGATGGCGCAGACTAACATGAACATGTGCTAGAAAAATAATGTAAAATGTTTAAATGTAATCTAATGTCAGTTGTGGGCAAACACTTAACCAAAGTTAAAACGTGACCTCAAAAATGGGGTAATATGCAAAAACTTAAAAAATATATCAATATGTGATGTCATGTTAAAGCTGTCTGCAAGCAGATTTCTACACCTTCTCGTGTCATGGCCTATCCGATTCCTTATATCTCAAAGTGTCTTCCACTTAATTTTCAGTCATTTGGCTGCAATCAAAGGAAACAACAAAAGCAACGAAAAAGTTTTTATTTTACTGCGTTTTAGTGAAACATGCAGCCAATAAACACATATTCACTTGCAAAATTATACAACAAACTGTATCAATACATGTTTGTCACATTGCATTCCAAAAAAATTATCTACGATACCAAACCTAGAAAATAAACTGTACTTACATGTATGCGCGTCTATCTAACCGCACCTGGGATAACTGCAGTGAGTCGTCAAAAATAGTGTTTTTTCTGTGCGTTTTTTTTCAAATAATGCAATAACAGCACACACATTTGCTTGCAGAATTAAACAACAAATTTCACTGATACATGTTAGTCATTTTGCATCCAAAAAGAATGATCTACGACTCCAAACTTTGAAATATAAACTGCACTTATATTAAAATATTCTGTCAACACGTAAGGCCTAAGTACTAAAGCATTTAGGGTCGAATCTACTTCCGCTATATTCGAAAGGGTGTGCTTGCCAGCTTCTTTAATGCAAAAAATTGAAAATATTATTCATGACGTTGCATTAAAAATAAAAAAAAGCTTTCAGATCTTAGAATGTCATTTCATGTTTAGACAAAAACTTCAAATTGTTAAAACATGTCATTTTGGGGGGGGGGGGGGGGGGTAAAAACTTAAAAAATACTGAAATTTCATGTTGCAAATGCCTTAGTGGGCAAAAACTAAAAAATGTTAAGGTGTGACTTTATTTAGGCACATTTCAACTCGCTTCTCATCAAGGATAGCAAAAATGTGATTCAAAAATTTTCTTATTTGTATATTACACTATTTTTTTCCGATCAAATTAATTATTACAAAAATTGTCTAAAGTGACAAACTATGAAAATCATGCATTTAAAAAAACAAACAAAGCTTTTAGAGCTTTCTGATGTCGCTGTAACACTTTAAAGCTGCCAGCATGCAGATTTCTACACCTTCTCGTATGATGGCCTATCCAATTCCTTATATCTCAAAGTGTCTTCCACTTTATTTTCAGCCCCGTAGAGCAAGTCGTTTGGCTGCAATCAAAGCAAACAATAAAAGCAACGAAAAAGTGTTTATTTTACAACGTTTTTGTCAAACATGCAGCCAATAAACAAATATTCACTTGCAAAATTATACAACAAACTGTATCAATACCTGTTTTTCACATTGCATTCAAAAAAAATTATCTACGATACCAAACCTAGAAAATAAACTGTACTTACATGTATGAGCGTCTATCTAACCGCACGTGAGATAACTCTGCAGCAGAGCGTATATTGCACGCTCTGCTCCGCAGTGAGTAGTCGAAAATAGTGTTTTTTTCTGTGCGTTTTTTGAAAATAATGCAATAACAGCACACACATTTGCTTGCAGAATTAAACAACAAATTTCACCGATACATTCTAGTCACATTGCATCCAAAAAGAATGATCTGCGACTCCAAACTTTGAAAATAAACTGCACTTATATCAGAGACATCTCTGCTTACATTAAAATATTCTATCAACCCGTACTTAAGTTTAAGGCCTAAGTACTTAAGCATTTAGGGTCGAAACTACTTCCGCTATATTCGAAAGGGTGTGCTTGCCAGCTTCTTTAACAAAAATATTCATTTTGTCAAAATAACATGGACGCCTGTTCATTTTGAATGAACATTTTTCTTGTTCATATAAATGTGGTTGCTTTTCCCCCAACAAATTTAGCATAGACACGGGAGTGCATATTTAACTAAAGTCACAATTTGTTATGTTTGAGGGATTTAGCCAAATGTTGATTAAAGTAAAATAACATTCGTTATCAAAGAGATTGTTTAGTGTGGCAATCGCCAAGACAAACGGTTGTAGTGAAAAGGTATTCCACTTCCTACTACAGCAAGACAGTATCATTGGATCTTGTGACTTGGACATAGAAAGATCGCTGTGAAAAACGAAGATATACAGATATTCAAAGGACAGAGTTTTTTTCAGAACAGCAAGTCTCAACGCTGATACATAAATGGGGTTTGCCTGTTTACAAAAATTACCTGTCTGACGATAGCAGGGACATTTCGCTAGTGCTGGAAAACGTCTGTTGATTTTGATGTATATCTAAGGAAAAGAAATTTGAGTGATATCGTTTGTTTTCTTGGTAGAACTTTCTCATTGAACACAACAAAAACAACAAAAACAACAAAGAAAGAAACAAATAAAACTATGCAGGTTAAACATTGTGTGTTTCAGTCGCTGGCAGGGTTGTCTTTAAACATTGTGTGTTTTAGTCGCTGACAGGGTTGCCTTTAAACATTGTGTGTTTTAGTCGCTGACAGGGTAGCCTTTAAACATTGTGTGTTTTAGTCGCTGACAGGGTAGCCTTTAAACATTGTGTGTTTTAGTCGCTGACAGGGTAGCCTTTAAACATTGTGTGTTTCAGTCGCTGACAGCGTAGCCTTTAAACATTGTGTGTTTTAGTCGCTGACAGGGTAGCCTTTAAACATTGTGTGTTTCAGTCGCTGACAGCGTAGCCTTTAAACATTGTGTGTTTTAGTCGCTGACAGGGTAGCCTTTAAACATTGTGTGTTTTAGTCGCTGACAGGGTAGCCTTTAAACATTGTGTGTTTTAGTCGCTGACAGGGTAGCCTTTAAACATTGTGTGATTTAGTCGCTGGCAGCGTAGCCTTTAAACATTGTGTGTTTTAGTCGCTGACAGGGTAGCCTTTAAACATTGTGTGTTTTAGTCGCTGACAGGGTTGCCTTTAAACATTGTGTGATTTAGTCGCTGACAGGGTTGCCTTTAAACATTGTGTGTTTTAGTCGCTGACAGGGTAGCCTTTAAACATTGTGTGTTTCAGTCGCTGACAGGGCTGCCTTTAAACATTGTGTGATTTAGTCGCTGGCAGCGTAGCCTTTAAACATTGT
>NC_090257.1:42201833-42269333 GCF_037325665.1 Littorina saxatilis
CGCGTGCGACTTTCCGTGGTGGTGGCTTCCCCTTTTTCTGATCTCCTTCTCACCTCTTTTCTTTCACTTTTATTTCCTTATCTCACTTTTGCCCCTATTTGTTCCCATTTTGTAGCCACCTCTGTTGGTTCGCGTGCGGGTCTAGCTCGCTCTTATCTTCTAGTTTTCTTTTTTAAGTATGAGCGTCCTGGTACGACCTTTGTTTTTGTTGTACTGACATTAAATATTGTAACGAACAAATTTATAAACGAGAGTGTGGCCGGCGTTTTTCTGATATTGATTTCATGTGCCTGTATGGCTCACGCTGGACAGCCTATGGAGTTTTCCCCGGAGAGCACGGGACGCATGTTTTGCAACAGTAATATTGTAGTAACGCGCAGTATTTTTAGTTCACCTCTGTGGTGGATAGCCTGTATTCGTCGTCACTTACTGGGAAGCCGTTCACGGAACAAGATGTTTTAGGATAGATAGATTTTTTTGCTCTGTTCCGGGGCCCAGTGTTTTCTGCCAGCCTCCAGTTTTGTTTTAAGTTATTTTGTAGTTCAGGTTCAGTTGCTCGCCTTGAGTCTGTTTTAGATTATTGATGCTGTCAAAGTTTCCACCGCTCCGCGCTTCTCGCTCCGCGCTTCTCGCTCACCGCTCCGCGCTTCTCGCTCCATGCTCCACGCTTCACACTCTACTGTTCTGCACTCTCACTCAAACTAGTCCTTTCTACTTCACATTTTAGCTTTAATTCACTTTCTAAACTTAGATTAGTTTTTCCGCCACGCTCCGATATAGGTTACTTAGCCTCTCCATAGATTTATGTTTAGCCTTTTATATATTGATATTATGAGCTGATTCCGAATTACCATGACATCGACAAGTATTCAATAAACTTTAATTAATTTTCCAATTCTAGTGTTCGTTTTGTTTTGTGAGCGCGTCGGTTCTTTATAGCACCAAAATTACATCCTCCAGAATTTATATAAGCCATCACAGAATCTTACAGCTACTCAAGGGCAAGCACAGTGGAAACTATGATATTTTTTGGAACATTTTGGATTGTTTTCGACAAAGAGCTTTATGAACTTTTGTAGGCCTGTGATTAGGGCCACTGACTTTTGAACTTCTTATCCTTACGAATCTTGTGAAGAGATCATGAACCTTTTGTCTTAAAGGAACTGTGTTTCGTATCTAGCGAACAATATTTTAATTTATTTTTGTCGGGCCCAGAGCAGAGCAACTTAGGCATTATTTTAGGTTTGTTGACCATAGCATTGCACACTTCGTACTTCGTATTTTCTTCCCCTCTAGTGAGTGACCCGAGGTGTGCCGTTTTGAATTTTGTTTCTCTATATTTCGCAAGTCTTTGTTAACCTCTACGTTTTCACTTGACTTAAAGTATGGATGAGAAATTACCTTCTCATGAGAGTGCCGAGCTATCCCCTTACACTTTGAAGTTAGAGAGGGATGAACATTTTGCTTCGGACACTGATAGTCGTAAGAATGAAGGCGACCGTGATGGCGCTCAGGGAGAGTCTCTAGCTGAACCCACTCAGACCCAAGACACTTTGAATTCAGATAACTTTCCCTCTCAAGCTGAACATTCTCCTAGACAGGAAGGTTTAGGTACTGAGCCTTCTCAACAGGCTGCAAGTGCAGAGCATCTCGCTCAACGAAGTAGAGAAGAAAGAGGCCCCGCCATTGTTAGGGCTAGACTTAATGCTGAGGTGAGGGAACTGTCAGACAAGTACTGGGCCATAAGCCGAGCTCATAAGAATATGATCAGCGAGTTGTGCACAGCTTTTAGGGAAACACCAGACCAAAGAAGAGCCCTTAAAGCTCATAAAATAGTCCTCTGTGAGCACCTAAACAAGCTGAATGTAGCGAACTCGAGGCTTTGTCAAGTGGCTGAAAGTGATGTAGCTATAGAAGAGGATCTGAGCGATATGCACATGCAAACGGAGACGCTCAAAGAACAATATCACAGACTCTTTCCCAAGTTAGACCCGTACGCCTCCAGCTCGGACTTGACTTCCACAGTCGCTTCTGGAGGTGCTAGAGAGGTTTCTCTAGATGCTTCTTTGGCGGTTAGCGCAGCAAGATTTAGGTCCCAGCAAATGGTCGCAGATGAAAGGGCTAGACAAGAAGAGACTCTTTTGCTTTTAGAGGAGAAGGCTTCTAGGTCTAAAGCTTTGGCGGCAGAGAAGAAGGCAGAGTTGGAAAGAGAGTGTGCTGAGAAGAAGGCAGAGATGGAAAGAGAGTGTGCTCGTTTAGAGAGAGAAGCTCAAGATGAAAAGTCAGCTTTGAAGAAAAAAGGAAAAGAAGTGCAGACTGCACTAGAGAGGGTGGAGAGAGAAGGCAAGATGCAAGAAGAGCATGACGTTTTTAAGATCCTTAAAACTGACATAGAAGACCAGCAAAGGGCTAGAGAAAGATTCATGCCCCAACTACCTCGTGACAGCCCCATTGATAGGTACCTAGGTACTCACAACACCCTGCATGTAGGTACACACATAGAGAGCATAGGAGATGTGGCGGTAGGGTATGATAGGCACACACAGCACACACAAGATACATATAAGCCTGCGACAGCCGACACCTACGCACGCCCGCGTCACCCGCCGGGAGCCAACACCCTCGTCTCTGCGCAACACCAGCCTGCGGCAGCCAAGCCTGGACTCCCGCCACTTCAGAAGCCCACGGAGGTCAGGGCTTATGCCCCTTCGCATCTCCAGTCGGCCGCCGAGGATATCCGCGACACTCTTCGAGGCATCTCCAGGACCCTTGCCCAACCTGTCTCCGCTTTTCACCCACTTCCAGCAGCAGTCACAGCCACGGCTCCTACCACTACGACGATGACTACAGCAACCACGATGACGACAAGAGTCGGAGGCCAATTCGCGACCTCCTTTCGGCCTCAGTTTGTCAAAGCTGAGATTCCAAGCCACGAAGATCGTCCTCGCCAGATCTACGCGCCTTCCCGTTTCCCTCACAAATCCCTCAATCCCTCAGCGAGACCTTTTCCCGGGCCTTTCCCTGGTCCTTTTCCTGCCATGACCTCCCGAGAGTCTCCGACCTATGTGCCAAACTTTGCATATGGGCCTTCTGTCATGCATCCTCCCATGCAAACACAGCAATATGACCACGCTGCAAGCTTTGCTCCTGACACTGACTACACACAGCATGGTTTTCAAGAGACTCCGGTCACGAGTCCTTCAGACGTCTACTACGGGCAAGATGCATACCTTCCTCAGATGCAAGGCCAGCCAGCGCTCTCCGAGGGTTCTGCCCTAGCTCGTACTCTAGCTGAGGCTCTCCTGATCAACAGGTTACCGACGCAGGAGCCCACTACGTTTTCAGGAGATCCTTTGACGTACCCTCTCTGGAGGTCCTCATTCACTCTTTTGATTGAGCGGCAGGGCGTTTCTGCAGAGGAAAAGCTCCTCTACTTGGAGAAGTACTTGGACGGTCCGGCGAAGGATGCGGTCAAGGGACTCTTTCTGATCAGGGATGCCCAGGCCTATCAGCAGGCCCTTCAGACGCTGGAGGAAAGATTCGGCAGTTCTTTCGTCGTTGCCAGAGCCTTCCGAGAGAAACTAGATGCATGGCCGGTAATCAAACCCAAAGATGGACAAGCCCTCCGCGCCTTCTCGGACTTTCTTGGACAATGCCTTGTGGCGAGCCGAGTGATAGGCCAGCTACAGAATCTGGAAGACCAAGCCTATCACAAGACACTCATGAGCAAGCTTCCAGATTGGTGAGAAACTGGGTGCGGAAAGTAAACAAGACCAAGAACGAGAAGAAACGCTACCCTACCTTTGAGGAGTTGTCAGCTTTCATCAAGACAGAGGCAGACATCCTTTGCAAGCCCCTTTTCTCCTCCAGCAAATCTGCCGCCTCTTCCACCTCACAGACCGCCAGTTCAGCAGTCCCCAAGAAAACATCGTACAGTACGGATTGTTCTACTACATCTACATGTCAAGAGTGTGACAGATGTCAGCACCACGCTAAAACTGTCCTGAGTACGAACTGCGACGAAGTCTGTCCCTTTTGTACCGTTCGTTTTCCGACCAGCTCTTCTTCTCATCCTCTACTCAGATGCCAGAGGTTCGATGAGATTCCCGTTGAGGACAGGAAACACTTCATGTACGAAACGTCCTTGTGCTTCTCCTGTGCCAGAAAGACTGACCATAGAAGTGTAGACTGCACTACCAGGGCGATATGCGGCAAGTGCCAAGGCCCACATCTCACTATGCTGCATGGAGCGCCTAGCTACAGGAAGAAGATTCCCAATCAGCAACGGAATGCACGGGGACCGCCAGATTCTTCAAGGTTTGTCTGTCTCAGTCAAGATGCCCGTGTTTCTGCCTCTGGATCAGCATTCGCGACGACCAACAAGTCAGACAGACCAGTCAGAGCTACCATGATTGTTCCGGTCAGAGTTTCAACGAAAGAGAATCCCACGGTAGAGCATACGACATACGCGCTGCTTGACACCATGTCTTGCATCTCCTTCGTTACTGAATCTTTGAGTGACAAGCTGAACACTCATTCCGAGCCAGCGTCATTGAGGCTGAACACTATGACTTCTCAGAACACTCATATCGAATGTCAGAGAGTGACCGGATTGTGTGTTAAGGCCCTCAACTCCAATGTTTCCCACAACCTGAAAACGCTCTACACGACGGACCATCTCACCAATGACACTGAGAACATACCAACATCAGAGACCGCTCGTAACATCAAGCATTTGAGTCATATTGCCAGCGAGATTCCCCCGTTGCTCGAAGGCTGCACTCCCGGGTTGTTGATTGGCTACGATCATGCAGAGCTATTCATGCCAGAGAGAGTCATCAAGGGAGACCCATACGCCGTTCTCACACCGTTGGGTTGGACCATACTGGGACAAGTGTCGCCAAAACAGTCTGTCCATGACGTGATGCACGTGTCTCTAACAGAACATTGTCTCAGCGAGTACGAAGGTGAATCAGTCGCTTCCGTATATCGCACGACACTCGCCGAACCCAGAATCTCCGACGCCCTCCATGTCATGGAAAGGACGAAGAAGACCAGTACGAAGAAGACCACGACGAAGAAGACCACGACGAAGAAGACCACGACGAAGAAGACCAGTACCAGAAGACCAGTACGAAGAAGACCACAACGAAGAAGACCACGACGAAGAAGACCAGGATGGAGAAGAGTTCAGCGACTTGCAGACGAGTTCTTGAGACTGTGGAGGCTAGACTTTTTGGCCTCTTTGCGACGAAGAAGAAAGTGGCTTCTTCCCCAACGTAACGTTGCTGTCGGAGATGTCGTCGTGCTACGTGACGAAGCCGTATGCAGAGCAGATTGGCCTCTTGGGCTCGTGACGGAGGTTCGCCCCAGCGACGATGGACTCGTGCGAACCTGCAAGCTCAAGACTGTCAAGGTCACCTCGAAGACGAGCCATTCCACTTTCTACTACTGGCGCCCCATCGCTAAGCTGACCGTGCTGGTGAAGGCAGACCCGGACACTCAATGACTTTCCCAGTGAACTTTACTGTTTCCGACAGACCGTTTGTGCATGTTTTGGTCTGACGTAATCCGTTCGCCTTTTTGACAGGTGGCGCTGTTTTGATTTGGGGAGAAAATTTCGTCTTAATGCAAATATTTTTTGTGACTTTGTGGTTTCTCTCCATTTTGTATATATGTTTTTGGTTCCGCATTTTGGAACGAAAGCTCTTGACAGAGGCAAGCGCTTAATGAATCGGTTTTGTTTAGTCCTTCCCGCGTGCGGATGCCTGTGCTTATGATTAAGACGACTGAAGATGTTTTTCTTTTGTATTTTGTAGGTTGCGACTACAGTCTTTTATACTGAGTTGCGGGTTATGTAAAGGTGTAAGAATAGTGTTGACACGATATGTTGACAGTGACGGACTGACGAAATATGATGTTACATTTGTTGAAAGAACACGTGTGATTTTTAGATTGAGACTCATAGAGAGTGCGTTTCGAACAGCTACGTTTTGGATAATGCCGAAAGGATTCTGTAACGTTTCGGATTTTTTTGTATTTTGAACCACGTATGAGAGTGCGTTTCGAACAGCTACGTTTTGGATAATGCCAAAAGGATTCTGTAATGTTTCGGATTTTGTTTTTGAACCACGCATGTATTCGATGATTTTTGTTGATTTTTTATGTCGACTTTTGTAAAGACTAAGATGTCTTCGAGGGGGGAATGTGAATGCCCCTGCTAAGGAGCCTTCTGTGTATTTAGATTCTTTTTGTTTTGCTTGTGTTTTTTAGTCATGCTTCTAGCTTGACTCGCATGCGACTTTCCGTGGTGGTGGCTTCCCCTTTTTCTGATCTCCTTCTCACCTCTTTTCTTTCACTTTTATTTCCTTATCTCACTTTTGCCCCTATTTGTTCCCATTTTGTAGCCACCTCTGTTGGTTCGCGTGCGGGTCTAGCTCGCTCTTATCTTCTAGTTTTCTTTTTTAAGTATGAGCGTCCTGGTACGACCTTTGTTTTTGTTGTACTGACATTAAATATTGTAACGAACAAATTTATAAACGAGAGTGTGGCCGGCGTTTTTCTGATATTGATTTCATGTGCCTGTATGGCTCACGCTGGACAGCCTATGGAGTTTTCCCCGGAGAGCACGGGACGCATGTTTTGCAACAGTAATATTGTAGTAACGCGCAGTATTTTTAGTTCACCTCTGTGGTGGATAGCCTGTATTCGTCGTCACTTACTGGGAAGCCGTTCACGGAACAAGATGTTTTAGGATAGATAGATTTTTTTGCTCTGTTCCGGGGCCCAGTGTTTTCTGCCAGCCTCCAGTTTTGTTTTAAGTTATTTTGTAGTTCAGGTTCAGTTGCTCGCCTTGAGTCTGTTTTAGATTATTGATGCTGTCAAAGTTTCCACCGCTCCGCGCTTCTCGCTCCGCGCTTCTCGCTCACCGCTCCGCGCTTCTCGCTCCATGCTCCACGCTTCACACTCTACTGTTCTGCACTCTCACTCAAACTAGTCCTTTCTACTTCACATTTTAGCTTTAATTCACTTTCTAAACTTAGATTAGTTTTTCCGCCACGCTCCGATATAGGTTACTTAGCCTCTCCATAGATTTATGTTTAGCCTTTTATATATTGATATTATGAGCTGATTCCGAATTACCATGACATCGACAAGTATTCAATAAACTTTAATTAATTTTCCAATTCTAGTGTTCGTTTTGTTTTGTGAGCGCGTCGGTTCTTTATAGCACCAAAATTACATCCTCCAGAATTTATATAAGCCATCACAGAATCTTACAGCTACTCAAGGGCAAGCACAGTCGCTTTAACTCACTCTGTCTCTCGCAAAGATGTATTTTTTTTAAACACATTTTTGTTTAAAACAAGAATATAATGTTATATCCCATGACCTCCCTTCTTTGTCTCTGTTACTTCAGTATGGGTATATATGTTGTATTTTTATAGCTCAATAAATACATCATGGACTCAAAAAAATATATGATAGTGCAGATTCCGATTTGGGCGAAGAACTACTTTGCTCCCGACCTTTGACCTCGCGCCGAACAATGTGACACATTTGTATGAAGTTCCAAAATCGTATTGCACGGCTCAGAAAACCATATCAGTTGCACGCAAAAATGAATCTCAGAACTGATCTGATGTATGAGATGCAATAAGCAAACGTTTCTTTCATTATGAAAGCAATGCAGGTGGGAAAAAACGAACATTCAACTTACAAGATAACCAGATGCTAGCGAACCAAAACAAAAACACGAGTACCCTCCCCTTGCTTCGTTAGCAGACGACTTTTGAGAATCTGTCAGACCGTCCTTACCTGGCACGGTTGGGCTTCGCTATCATCAGCTGTTTCACGTGTTTTGCGAGCAAGTCTACTCTTTTGCCTGGCTCTGCAGTAAGTCCACATTGGCGATGAAGGTATCTAAGAACTTAACATGTGTGTATTTTTCCGTAATCCAGTCATATTCTTTCAAAATGCAATCAAGCGGCGGTGACAGACTTGGGTCCTTTTTTCCTCGCACCCATACCAGTTTAGGTTCATGCAAACACACTCGCAAAACATGTAGATACATTTCAAATAGGGAGCAAATGGTTAAATCTACATATGTGTTCCCTAAAATTTGCATCTCTGTCAATAAGACTAATTGTATAATAATGCGTTCGAAAAAAACAACGTGGAATCGATTCTGAATCGAGTCGAGTAAGCCAAATGGGGGCCAAACCGGTTTCCCCGTTCCGCCGACCTGAAACGCAAAAGAATTGTGCGCTTCAACTAAATGGATTTCTATACGACTTCATTACTTTCTTGCAACTTATGAACCTTTACTTAAAGCTTTTAAACGGTCTGAAAGTAGTGTTACCGCGTACTTATAGATGCACTCATTCGTTTTATTTTTTCAGCGACGGTCACTTAGTTTAAGGTTGCAAAAAGGCCAAGTCTCGCTGAAAACACTGTTTCACACTCCACAGATCGCAACAGTGCCGCTAGTAGTCTACACTTTGTGTTTGATGGTAGAATGGGATATACAGATTACAACACTCGTGGTTTTTTATATGGCTTGTATTTCAGTCAAGACCCAGCGGGAATATCAATCGAGAGCCACTCGCCAAAGGCTCGTGTCTCCCGATGATATTCATCCGCTGGGTCTTGACTGAAATACAAGCCATATAAAAAACCACTCGTGTTGTAACCTATACATATATATATATAAATATAGAAGAGGTCATGTAGTCACGTTTTCAAAAAGCCACGTAAGCATTGATTTATATAAAACCAGGTGGGCGTTTTCACCCTCTTGTAATTCTTGACCATGTGGGGCTTATGTTTAAGGACGAACATTTAAAAAATCATTCATGTTTGATGTCACCGGTGATTGTTTTCGTGGCATGTCTGGTACGCGCTGAATACATGTTACTCGGTACTTTCTTTTTGTTTGACATTACCGCTTTGATTCTCTGAATTGTTAGGGTGTGGTTGTTTTTGACAAGGTGGGTTGGTTTAAACAAGATTTTATTAAAGAAATACAGGGTGGCATGTAGATGCGATACAGACATTTGTGACCACACAACAAGCTAAGCTTATATTAAGTGTGGTTATAAATATGTACATCTAGATAGGAAATATTATTTCACGTGATGTCAAGGTCAGAGAATTGCTCATACCCTTATTAGAAGTGTAAAACAGACAAGATACATTTTTTACCAAAACAAAAAAGAGAAAAAATACAACAAAAGAATTATTAGGGAGATATGAGTCGGTAAGGGTGGTATACAGTGGAGGGGGGGGGGGGGGTCAGAGAGACGATGACTGTCACAGACTTGCCAATTAAATGTTTCTGCAGCAGCAATAATTTCGTCCAAAGTGTTGTCCAAACTAATTAAGCTGAGGTTAGTCATGTGATACACTGAAAAAAACCTTAAACAAAATTCACTCAAGCTTGACTTTCAGTAAAATCGTTAAACAACATGACCTACCAATAATCAGATACTGGATCATTAACATGGTGACCACTGGGAAGTCAAAATCTATCACTTAACCTTATAAAACTATGTACCTTTTCGAATATTTCAATGTTTTCCGTAAGACGTAGGTTTGGCAGACCAAATAATAAACATTGTACATTTTGATAATCATTCGGTAATGTGTGTATTGTTAGCCTTCGGACATCATCGTAATTGTCACAAAATAATAAATAATGTTCAACATCTTCATTACGATATCCGCACTCACAAGTCGGGTTATCACTTAAATGGCGTTTCATCATATCATCATTTAAATCGCTAATTTCTAATCTTAATCTACAGTGTATAATTCCTTACCATATTTTCTCTTACCATAATAATATTGAGGAGGAACTTTACTATCTGAACGACCAAGAAAATGTTTAAACTGGCTAATTGATTTTGTTGATTTGATATTGTCTGGTAGAGAATTCCATGTTCGGGTAGTGCTGAGAACAAATGACTTGTTATACAGTTCAGTTCTGTGTGGTGGTACGACCCGTTCAAGTGGGTTTCGTCTATGATAGGGGTTTACAGTCGAGACAAGAGGAGGCAATAAATCAGCTACGTTCTGTGAACATTTCCCGTGTACCATTTTGTGATACAAAATTAATTTATGTCTTTCCCGTCTTAGTTTTAAACTACTGAAGCCTGATTCGTCATATAATTTTTGGTGGCTTGTTCCTTTAACTGCTCCGACAATTACCCTTAAGGCCTCGAGGTGGAGCTGTTCCAAAATGTTTGATAACCCTTCTGTACAACTGTCCCAGACGACATCGGCGTAATCAAAGTGTGGTAATACGTAAGATTTATACATAATTTCTAAAGATTTTCTACTGAGCCTGTGCTTGTAAAATTTCAAACAGTTAATCAATAACATTACTTTACTTGCAATATTGTTAATATGAACATTCCACTTACAATCATTTTGTAAAACAACGCCCAAGTGTTTGTGGTGGGCAGTGTCCTGAACATCAATGTCATTAAATGTCAAACAATCAAAATCACTATCACGTCGTTTAAAATTTAACAGTTCAGTTTTTCCATTATTAAATTTTACCTTCCAGTCATTGGCCCATCTACTTAATTCCTGTAAATCCGAGTTCAAAATGTCTTTACGCAATTGGGAATCGTTCATTGACAGGTACATACTTGTGTCATCTGCGAACAATTTTACAGTGGATTGAACATTTAAGACAATATCGTTTATATATATCAAAAACAATAGTGGCCCCAGCACAGATCCCTGGGGAACTCCAGCTGGTACAGTCTGTGGGGCCGACATGTGCCCTTTAACAACAACACTCTGTGATCTATCATTTAAATAACTTCTAATCCAACATAATAAGCGTCCTCTTATGCCAATGGCCTCTAATTTGTATAATAGGCCTTGCCACACACGGTCGAAGGCTTTTGATATATCAAAAAAAATGGCTTGTGTTGGGAGTCCCTTATCAGCAGCTATGCATTGTAGGTGCAGAGTAATTGGTTTACAGTCGAGTCACCTGGGTTTGGACATACTTTTCTCAATCTCTCAATGCCGCCAGTACCCAGCATTGATTTATTTAAAACCAGGTTGGCGTTTTCACCCTCTGTAATTCATTAACATGTTGGGATTATATTGTTATTTAGTACAAAACGTGGTACATAAGACAGCGTTGTTTACTTGATTTCACATGAACTACGTCTCCATCTTTCTCATATACATTGCTTATTCTGTCACCCTCGTAAAATAAAGTTGGTTTAAGCGTGTTTATTCAAATTCTCATACACACGTTTCAAACAATAACAACATTAAGAACGTTAACAAGCAGATTGCTTATGGACACGTTCTTGAAATTATAATCAATACACATTCAGATAGAAAAACATGGCGAACAAGTGATAGCTTCAACACTTATCTTGATAATCTTTAATTATATTTTATACAAATAGGGTAAAGAGAGAGACAGGGAGAGAGAGAGAGAGAGAGAGAGAGAGAAAGAGAGAGAGAGACAGAGAGAGACAGAGAGAGACAGAGAGAGACAGAGAGGGAGAGATGCACCCATTGCACACCGGTACGACCGAACTAAGGTAACGTTAAATTACTGTTGTGCAGCGGGTTGAAAGAATACCCTATACCTCGGAGATATAATACCTTCACTCGGTCTCAACGACGTCACGTGACATGTTATGTGGTACGTGGAAGAGAATGCTGTCGCTTATTTTCCTTTTGAGGATGAGGGTTTAACATGGATCGGGAACTTACAGGACAACCGCGGCTGTGCTTGCAAGTTTGGATAGTTCTTTCCGTGACTGAGCATCGTTTCAGTCTTACCGAACTGAGGGTGGAAAATAAGCGACAGCATTCTCTTCCACCATATAACATGTCACGTGACGTCGTTGAGACCGAGTGAAGGTATATCTCCGAGGTATAGGGTATTCTTTCAACCCGCTGCACAACAGTAATTTATTGATACCTTAGTTCGGTCGTACCGGTGTGTAAGAGAGAGAGAGAGAGAGAGAGAGAGAGAGAGAGAGAGAGAGAGAGAGAGAGAGAGAGAGAGAGAGAGAGAGTGAGAGAGAGAGAGAGAGTGAGAGAGAGAGAGAGTGAGAGAGAGAGAGAGAGAGAGAGAGAGGGAGAGAGAGAGAGAAAGAGAGAGATGAAGAGGGAGAGAGAGAGAATAAGAATAAGAATAAGAATACTTTATTATCTCATAGAGAAATTCAGGCGTGGTACATAACAATAGTACAAACAAGACATTGATTTTACATAAAACATATAGCACTATATAACAGGGCAGGTTATAGAAACACCTTCCACATACCTCTCTGGACATTCCTTGCATTGTTCTTACGCATTCAGACATGAACACATCCATGTCTCATTTACACATCGCACACATGGACATTCTTATACGCTCAACTTACCCATTCACACATGGACATTCCACCACGCTCCACTTACACATTCTTATACGCTCCACTTACACATTCACACATGGGCATTCTTATATGCTCCACTCCCACATGGACATTCGACTACGCCCACTTACACGTTCACACATGGACATCTTTAAAGCACTGCGCTTACATTCTCGCACACCTACGCGTATAACGAACTATGGCTAAACATCATTGCAAAATATCATAGCATACAATATATCAGAGAGAGAGAGAGAGAGAGAGAGAGAGAGAGAGAGAGAGAGAGAGAGAGAGAGAGAGAGAGAGAGAGAGAGAGAGAGAGAGAGAGAGAGAGAGAGAGAGAGAGAGAGAGAGAGAGAGAGAGAGAAAAAAGTCATAAGACAACACACACTAAAACATCAGACAAACAAAAACTCCATTGTGCTATGGAAACACCCAGGCTCTTAAACTTCTGATACGTTTTGTTTTAAACAATTGTATACGCAAGTGCAACAATATTTGACGATCGTGCATACTTCATGCCCAATAGATTATTATATTCGCTTCATTCCACAAACATTCAGTGACACACAATTTTTGCACCATGCAGTCATTGCCGCTTGATTACTCAATTACACAATTTCTCTCGCCGAAACTGTGTTAGTTGTGGCAGTCGACTTCCAATTAGAGCAATTTTCTGCCCTTATTCATGCCGCGAGCTTGTATGATGATGGCTGTCAAATCGGTCATGACATTCTGGCCATTAATACAATGACTTCCGTTTCTGCGCAGAACACAGGACCTTCGCATTTGATGTTGAAGGTAGCCTACAGGGGTCTGAAATTGATTGCTTGTCAACGCTTGATGCGTTTACAATGCCTCGTAGTACCTGTTGGTGTTGGTCGAGTTGTTCTTACTGTTGTTCTTACTGTTGTTGTTGTTGTTGTTGTTGTTGTAACCCCCCCCCCAAAATGCTAATAACTTCTACATCTGTTGACCAGATTGTTTCATGTTTGGTGTACATTGACTTCAGCCTATGCATGGCCTGTTCGCAGAGTGGTAGTTTTGTAGATTGAGTGGTCTGACCTTCGTGCGATTTGAAATGTGTTTGCCAAATTCGGGGGTCGACTCAACAGAACGAGGTTTGACATTGAGCAGTGGCCATGCTTGCCTGATTTAAATTCTTCAGACTTTTACCCTTTAAATTCTTTTTTTATTTGAATGTCTGAGTATACAAAAACACCTCCTTCACCCCCCAAAAAAATTGGTGACCCGAAGAAAGCAGCTACAGCTAGGTTCAAGGCAATCCCTAGACGTTTGTGTCATTGACAATTTCTGAGGTGTAATTTGGAACACATTTTGGAGAGAAAGTAAAAGTCGGACCATTTTACCTACATACTGGAAACTTTGTGGAATGGTCGTGAACAAACGGAAGTTCATGTACAGAAACTTTGAAGATATTAGCTAAACTCAAATGACTTGACAAATCACCCCCTTCGTTGTAAAGTTACACTTGCGCAATGACGGTCAAATTCATCAATGACATGAACGCATTCCCAATGAAAATGGCCCTGATACTGTCATTAATTACTGTATTAAAGTCACTCACTGTCTAATGTTGGTTATGGTGTACTAGGTCATTCGAATAAACCCAGAGGTAACAATCTAGAGGGCTTGAATCGGGTTGGTTTGGCCACCGCTCAATGTCAGTCCTCGATCCCCAAGATTGGAGACTTTTTTTTTAGATGGCACAAACCTCGGGGCATTTGGACTACACAATTGCCACTCTGTGCAATGGTCATGCATGGGCTGAAACAAAGGTACATTAGATATAAAGTTGTTCGGTCAACAGATGTAGAAATAATTAGCATTTTTTGGAGTGGCATGTTTTTGGGGTCACCCTGTGTGACCGTTTTAATAAGTTCATGTACATAGTGACAAGATCTGTAAGAACGCCATTCAAAGGATTTGTTTGAAAAGATTTCTTTTGCAATAAAAAAAAATAATAAAAAAAAGAAAGAGAGAGAGAAACACCAATCACTGCAAAAATCAAGCTATCAGAAGTTAAATTTCAAAAGAATGTTTAATGATAATAACTGCAAGATACATTAGTTTTGCCACCAATTCCTAAACCCGAAATATGCATGAAGCATGACACGTTATGCGTTAGTCTTACACAAGCAACACCAGCAAATCAGTTCTATGCATGCAGCACAAGGATAATTATACTAAATGGGTAAATGATTGTGTGTGTGTGTGTGTGTGTGTGTGTGTGTGTGTGTGTGTGTGTGTGTGTGTGTGTGTGTCTCACTCTGTCTATGACTGAGAAAATGTGTGTAACTTTAGTCTACACACACACACTCACACACGCGCGCGCGTGTGTTATAGTTCTCAAAGCCGCGTACAGCTCAAACATGGCTCCCTGCCAACATTCTTAGAGAAAAACACGGTGCAACGTCTGACAGACTCAGAAGCGTTGCCAACATTCTCAGAGAAAAACACGGTGCAACGTCTGACAAACTCAGAAGCGTTGCCAACATTCTCAGAGAAAAACACGGTGCAACGTCTGACAAACTCAGAAGCGTTGCCAACATTCTCAGAGAAAAACACGGTGCAACGTCTGACAAACTCAGAAGCGTTGCCAACATTCTCAGAGAAAAACACGGTGCAACGTCTGACAAACTCAGAAGCGTTGCCAACATTCTCAGAGAAAAACACGGTGCAACGTCTGACAAACTCAGAAACGTTGCCAACATTCTCAGAGAAAAACACGGTGCAACGTCTGACAAACTCAGAAGCGTTGCCAACATTCTCAGAGAAAAACACGGTGCAACGTCTGACAAACTCAGAAGCGTTGCCAACATTCTCAGAGAAAAACACGGTGCAACGTCCGACAAAGTTAGAACCTTCGCTATATCTGTGCAGAGCTTTCCATTTTTTTCTCTCCGTGGATTTGGTAACTTTTCATCATGCATAAGTGCGGTCTTGTTTTACCTCTTCTCACCTTTGGCTTCTGCTCGGGTGAGTTTCTATTGCATTTATTATTGTAGTGCTCACATTAAAGATGGTAAGTGAGCCTTGACTGTGATCAAGACAATACTGTGTTGCGTGTTTCACAATGTTCTTTGTCAATGATGGTGTGCTAAAAAATGCTTCTGTGGATGGCTTAAAAAGGCATATGTAGAGGTTAAATGCCGAGTCTCAGTGAATACTAAAAATAGTGGTCGAAGTTTGCAGATCATGAAAAATGCAGCGAGTTTTATCATTACCGCAATCTGAGACCATTATTTTTAATATTCACTGAGACGAGGTATGTACGAGGATAACCTCTTTATTCCTCCTTTCTTCAGTTATTCAAAGAAAAAAAGGAGGTTCTGTGCTAAAGTTTGATCGATACCTATTCATTCAACATGTCAACCTGCGCAGGTGATTGATAAATGCGCGGTTGTATAGTTCCGTGAAAACTATTCAATTCTGTTAACACTTCATGTCAGTTTCCCCGTTTTGGACTAAAATCAAGTACACAGATATGTTGTTATTCTGCTGTGGCGGTAAAGGCAGATAGTGTGTGTTCTATTCATGTTTTGGTTTGTTTGTTTGTTTGTTTGTTTATTTGTTGCTTAACGTCCAGCCGACTACGCAGAGCCATATCAGGACGAGGAAGGGGGGGATGAAGGGGGCCACTTGTCAAGCGATTCCTGTTTACAAATGCACTAACCCATTACTTGTGTCCCAGCAGGCTTTAGTAAAACTAAATTAATACCTACTGGAAGATTACCAGTTTCCAGTATGTTAAAATAGGCTTAACCTATCTACTGCTGGACTTACATCAGAACACTAACAGATTAAACTATACATGAATCGCGAGACAAGCGGCAAGAGAAGAGATTTTTGGAAAAAATATAGGTGAATGAGCAAGAAGGCAGAAAAAAAAGAATTCATGAAGAAAAAGAGAGCATGACAGGAAAGAGGAACCAAAAATCTACCTAACAGCAAACTAGAAAGCTCCTGCGGTTCCAAAAACAGGAGGGGCCTTTAATTTCATAACCGCAGTGCCCCACTGCGGGACATGTTTTGGTATCGCTAAGGAAATGTTCTTGCGTCAAATAGAAGGAGCAGACGTACTTTTGCACCCTCGACCCTTTTCTTTCCTCGACCTTTTGTCCACTCGACCTTTTGTCCACTCGACCTTTTGTCCACTCGATCTTTTGTCCACTCGACCTTTTGTCTACTCGACCTTTTGTCCACTCGACCTTTTGTCCACTCGACCTTTTGTCCACTCGACCTTTTGCTGTCGACCTTTTGTCCACTCGACCTTTTGTCCACTCGACCTTTTGTCCACTCGACCTTTTGTCTACTCGACCTTTTGTCCACTCGACCTTTTGTCCACTCGACCTATTGTCCACTCGACCTTTTATCCACTCGACCTTTTGTCCACTCGACCTTTTGTCCACTCGACCTTTCGTCCACTCGACCTTTTGTCCACTCGACCTTTTGCTGTCGACCTTTTGTCCACTCGACCTTTTGTCCACTCGACCTTTTGTCCACTCGACCTTTTGTCCACTCGACCTTTTGTCCACTCGACCTATTGTCCACTCGACCTTTTGTCCACTCCACCTTTTGTCCACTCGACCTTTTGTCCACTCGACGTTTTGCTGTCGACATTTTGTCCACTCGACCTTTTGTCTACTCGACCTTTTTGTCCACTCGACCTTTTGTCTACTCGACCTTTTGTCCAGTCGACCTTTTGTCTACTCGACCTTTTGTCTACTCGACCTTTTGTCCACTCGACCTTTTGTCCACTCGACCTTTTGTTCACTCGACCTTGTGTCCACTCGACCTTTTGTCCACTCGACCTTTTGTCCACTCGACCTTTTGTCCACTCGACCTTTTGTCCACTCGACCTTTTGTCCACTCGACCTTTTGTCCACTCGACGTTTTGTCCACTCGACGTTTTGCTGTCGACATTTTGTCCACTCGACCTTTTGTCTACTCGACCTTTTGTCCACTCGACCTTTTGTCTACTCGACCTTTTGTCCAGTCGACCTTTTGTCCAGTCGACCTTTTGTCCACTCGACCTTTTGTCTACTCGACCTTTTGTCCAGTCGACCTTTTGTCCAGTCGACCTTTTGTCTACTCGACCTTTTGTCCACTCGACCTTTTGTCCACTCGACCTTTTGTCCTCTCGACGTTTTGCTGTCGACATTTTGTCCACTCGACCTATTGTCTACTCGACCTTTTGTCCACTCGACCTTTTGTCCACTCGACCTTTTGTGCACTCGACGTTTTGTCTACTCGACCTTTTGTGCACTCGACCTTTTGTCTACTCGACCTTTTGTCCACTCGACCTTTTGTGCACCCGACGTTTTGTCTACTCGACCTTTTGTCCACTCGACCTTTTGTCTACTCGACATTTTGTCCACTCGACCTTTTGTCCACTCGACCTTTTGTGCACTCGACGTTTTGTCCACTCGACGTTTTGTCCACTCGACCTTTTGTCCACTCCACCTTTTGTCCACTCCACCTTTTGTCCACTCGACCTTTTGTCCACTCGACCTTTTGTCCACTCGACCTTTCGTCCACTCGACCTTTTGTCCACTCCACCTTTTGTCCACTCGACCTTTCGTCCACTCGACCTTTTGTCCACTCGACCTTTTGTCCACTCGACCTTTTGTCCACTCGACCTTTCGTCCACTCGACCTTTTGTCCACTCGACCTTTCGTCCACTCGACCTTTTGTCCACTCCACCTTTTGTCCACTCCACCTTTTGTCCACTCGACCTTTTGTCCACTCCACCTTTTGTCCACTCGACCTTTTGTCCACTCCACCTTTTGTCCACTCGACGTTTTGCTGTGTACAGTTTGTCAAACTCGACCTTTTGTCGTACTCGATATTATGACCCTCGACCTAAAATGTCCTCAACCTTTTGTACCTCGACCTTTCGGTTCTCACCCGTGCAGTTGACTGACCCACACCCTGCCCTCATGGCTGCCATATGACCCCCAGCTCCCACTCTCTGTCTCTTTCTGATTTTCTGTCTTCCCCTCTTTATGTCTCATTCTCTGTCTCTTTCTCATTTTCTGTCTTCCACTCTATATGTCTCATTCTATGTCTCTTTCTCACTTTCTGTCTACCCCTCTATATGTCTCATTCTATGTCTCTTTCTCACTTTCTGTCTACCCCTCTATATGTCTCATTCTATGTCTCTTTCTCATTTTCTGTCTTCCCCTCTATATGTCTCATTCTATGTCTCTTTCTCATTTTCTGTCTTCCCCTCTATATGTCTCATTCTCTGTCTCTTTCTCATTTTCTGTCTACCCCCCTATATGTCTCATTCTATGTCTCTTTCTCATTTTCTGTCTTCCCCTCTATATGTCTCACTCAATGTCTCTTGTTTGTCCCTGCATCTGTGTGTCCGTGTGTCTGTGTGTGTGTCTCTCATTCTGTCTATCTACCCGCCCATTCTCTGTGGGATGTTCGTCTTCTGAGCTTGACGAACAACAACAAAAGATAGTCCGAAAGTTTATTCATTCTATTCATTTCCTCCTTCTCCTCCTCGTCGTCGTCGACAGAGTCATCGTCGTCGTCGGAGTCGTCATCCTGCTGCCCTCCTCCTCCTCCTCCTCCTTCTCCTCCACCTCCTCCTCCTCATCATCATCATCATCATCGTCATCATCATCATCGTCGTCATCATCATCATCATCATCATCATCATCATCATCATCATCATCACCATCATCAGCTCTTGCGTACCGTCAAGGCCAGTGGTAAGGGCAACATCAACTCCCAACAGAAAACTGTTAAATGTCAGTCATGTCGTCAGCCTCCCCCGCTTTGTGTTGCAGTACTTCAGGCCTACAGATGGTCCCCCAAACTAGAGGACAACGCGCATGTCAGCGCATGCGTAGACAGCAACGTGTTTTTTCCGTGGTACATGGTAACGGAGGGAACGGGATTCAAGATACTGGACATTGACTGGTTGTTTCAAGTGAGTTCACGACTTTCACTTGAGTAATGCAACATACATTTCAAGATTTTCTTTTCAATTTCAAACTCGATCGAGCAAACATTGGAAAATGGAACTATATTATAAATTTATATTATAACTATTCTATAAGCATTCTATTACTACATAACTATACTATAACGTACGATTTTTTCTGTCCGTCTGCACGTTAGTATGTCTACCTGTCTAAAGTTTGGCATGTTGAAAAAAACAAAAACACGAATATTATCTTAATGGAAAATAAAGCGGTAAACAGTGTTGCACGCGTACGCAAGGCTTAATAAACAACACAACAACAACAAATACAAAACGCATAAGAATGGAGAGGACAGACATTCAGTAGGCATGTGTGCAAGTAAGTGTCGTCAGTCAGGGTGTGTGCTATCAAAGTGTGCACAAACATACGAACATTTCACGTATAAAATCACACACACTTCGCTATAACCAGATTCACAGCATGGTTATCGTTCTCATCTCAAAGGAACACGGGAAAGAAAACGTGTCGTTCGCCACCTACGTGGACGGCAACTTTCTGACCACCAAAGATCGCTTCACCTTCATCCCTAACGCGGGACTCTTTCTGCACGGCGCGCAGACACATGACGCTGGCCGTTATTACGTCATAGTCAGTGTGCAAGACCCCAAGTGCCGCCTGACGTCAGCACAGAGGATGGTGACGTTAACAGTGGCAGGTACAGTACAGACCAAGATTTGATTTAAGGATTTTGCTTCAGGTAGGAAATACGGCGTAAAATGCGTCACCCTAGGGAATCATCGGACATGTTTTCCATACCTTAGGTCCAAGACAAATACGAAGATCTCATAGAATAACGTGATGAACAATTGGCTAAATGTACACTGAGCACAAAAAGTTAAGGATTTTTTTTAGTGGTACAGCCCAGATGTTAAACAGCAGTTTTTTGGTCAGAAATACACGTGTATTTGAAGATCAGTCTTTCTTCTGCTCAAAAATGTGTTTCTGGAATCTGAGTAATATTTGGGTATGACGTCACAGGCCCGTGACCACGCCTACCCTCATAAACGGCGTTTTTCGATGGCATGATTCACGGACTTCATGGACTCGGCCTCCATCTGTTTAAAACTCTCAGTGTTGCGGTGGGAACCATCCTGTCGGTGCGTAAGCTCCCTGGTGGTCGCGTACTGGTAGGGTGTGTTTCCCCCGCCCAGCAACAAAAACTGATCGCACGGTCCAAGATCGGCGGAATAACCATAAACTGTTTTGCCCCCGAGGCCACTACCGAGGGGGTAATCAAAAGAGTCCCCCTCTCCCACTCGGACGGGGAACTCATGGAGATGAACATCTCTGTCCGAGTCAGGTCAGACACAGGTGGCATCATAGAAAAAGGAAAAAACACAGTTAAAAACATGACCAGACTAAAAACAAAGGATCAGAAACCATCCACAGCAGTACGCATAGTTTTTAAAGCTGCAGTCCTTCCCGAGTGTATCGTACTCGAGGGGGAGATATATGGTGTAGAACCATACTCAATGCCAGCCAGACGATGTGGCAAGTGCCAAAGACTAGGCCATCTGAAGTTTCAATGCCGGAGCAAGAAACCCACCTGCGCCCGGTGTGGTACCCTCGGTCACGAGGGTAAAGACTGTGTGAGAGACAGACACTGTATCAACTGTCAAGGAGAACACTCTGCCGCCTATCAGGGTTGCCCCGAAATTAGGCTGAGAGTTGAGGCAAACAGAATAAGGGCCTCCTCCTATATCCCGTACGCTGAGGCTCTGCTAAGAGCCCGTAAGCAGAAGGAACAAAAACTAGTAAAACAGCAAGGTCCGACCCTCCCCTCGGAGAAGAGGGATGACTACTGGCGGGCGCCTGTCACCCGAGCCTCCACACCGCGCGAGGGCTACGCCTTCGCTGCGAAACGCGGCCAGGCGATAGACCACGCCCCCCTACTAGAGTCGATAGGCGGTGAGGCGGCGATACCGCCTTTCTCCCAACGGCCGCGCCCCCGACCTAAACCCAGAACCCTTAAGCCAAACATCAAACAAAAGCACCCGAAAGACACACACACACAGACAGAACAGTACACCAATACAGAACCAACACAAACACTCCCGTACACGGACACGCAGAAAGACGACCTCACTACACAAATACTCACTAGGGTCATGAAAGAAGTGGAGGAGGGGATACTTAGCAAGATCCAAGCAGACAGACGTAAAGCAGAAGAAGAATTAGCGCAGACACTCATACAGAAAATCTACACCACAAAGAAACACGTCCCACAAGAGCAATCAGAACTCCAAGCATTCTTGGAACAAACTTTGATTTTTATGATGCAGGCAAAACAACAACAAAACCCAAACGCACTGATAGACTCACTAACCACAATCTACAACTCCATCACAAAGTTAAATATCACCCCCATCAAACCTGATGACACAATGTTGGCCCTAGGCTCGCTGGCTGGGGCAAGAGATCTGACAATAAAGGAAATCTTACAGTACAAAATGACCCTATAATGGAGCACACCAGATACCAAGTTTTAACCGTTTTATTTTTAACCTCCCTAATTCACCCTTCAATGGAAGGACCAGGCACAGGAAAAACTCAAAACCTGAGAATCATGCAGTGGAACTGCAGAAGTATCAATACTACAATCAGTTATCTGAAAGATTTCTATATAATGAATCATGTGATATATTGGCCCTGCAGTCAACCAATGTCCACTACAGCAAATTACCCAAACTAGATGGCTTTTATTACCCACCAGTAATTGACATTAAAAACAAAGGGAAATTAATAAAGGTCGCCACTTATATTAGATGTGGACTATCCTATGACGTTGAGACTTCACCAGTCTCATCTGAAGAAAATGTATGGTCCTGCCTGGTTCAGGTGCATATGAAAGGCAGCAAAAACCTAAATGTCTTAAATATTTATTATCCTACAGGCTGTGCGAAGAGTGGTCGAACCGCTTGGATCAGTAACATCTCTCACAAAAACAAAAACTGGCTGATAGCTGGAGACTTCAATGACAGGCACGTAATGTGGGAACGAGATTACCCCCCAGGGAAAAAAAGCTACCTAGCAGACTGTATTATGGACTCGGGCTTTCAACTGTTAAACGACGGGGAGATAACTAGAATACCGGACAGTCACGTCTGTAAAGCTTCGGCGATTGATCTGACTCTCATTAGCAATTCCCTATTCTTGCAGACAGACTGGCATGCCTTCCCTGACACGCTTCACTCGGACCACATAGTCATCTTAACCTCTATTCATAGCTCCGAACCAGACAAAATAAACACCCTCCCACAACAACCATATTCCTATAATAAAGCCGACTGGCAACATTTCCAACAAGTATTGAGTGAAACTAAATTGGAAGACGTTAAAAACGAAGACATTAACATTTTTTATGAAAACATACGGACTAAAGTATTAACAGCAGTCGACCTATGTATTCCAAAGAAGGTAAATAAAGTTTTTAACGAAGCTAAGGTATCTTCGTGGTGGAACGAAGAATGCAGCAAAGTGGTAGAGGCTAAGAGAGCACGCATTAAGGCCTTTTCACGAAACCAGAACAGTATAAATTATAACCTCATGAAAGAGGCGGAGAGTACGTGTGCCCTGACCATAGCTAAAGCTAAACTGTCCCACTGGGAGGAGTTTGTAGACTCATCCGTCAAAGATTATAAGGATTCTGGTAAAGTTTGGAAAAAATTAAAACGTCACAAGAGGCGGACTAGACTACCGGAGAAACCCCTGACTGTAAACGGAACTAAAACAGCTACCGATTTAGACAAGGCACATTTGTGTTAGCAGAGACTTTTTCTAAAGCCAGCCAATCAGCCCACCTAAATCCGGATGATTTATTTTTCCGCACACAAATGGAGGAGGAATTCAGCGATCCCCCCAGTGACAACTCCAATCCTATAAATAGTCCCATTACGTCAAGGGAGTGTGGCAGGGCAATAAAAGAAATAAAGGACGTTAAAAAAGCATCAGGAGTAGACATTATATCTTACAGATTAATAAGTAAGTTCCCACAATCGTTTATTAACATTTTAGCAGATTTTTATAACTTTATTTGGATTAAAAACACTATTCCCCAAGCCTGGAAACACGCACAGGTCGTAGCTATTCATAAACAAGGTAAACCTAAGGATGTGCCAGGTAGTTACCGCCCCATATCATTAACTCCCCACCTAGGTAAACTGTATGAAAAAGTTATAAAAGAAAGATTAGAGTTTTACCTGGATAAACATAAAATCATCCCCTCATGTCAGGCGGGCTTCAGGAAAGGCCGATCCTGTACAGACCATATTGTCAAACTAGTGGAAACTATGAAAAAAGCATTAGTGCATAAAAGCCACGCCCTTCTTGCCACCTTCTTTGACATACAAAAAGCTTATGACTCAGTGTGGCACGCTCGCCTCCTAACTAAATTACAGCGTATTGGTGTCACCGGGCGCCTGTACCACTTCATAAAGAGTTTTATCTCTGATCGTGAAATTTCAGTTAGAGTTGGCTCCGCTACATCAGCCCCACAGAAGATAGATATGGGGGTGCCCCAGGGTAGTGTGATTGCCCCAACTTTATTCATGATAATGTTACACGACATAGATCTTGTGGACGTGGGAGGAGCCACCATTATGCTATATGCCGATGACTTAGCCCTGGTTGACAACACAAAACCACGTATCCTAAGTAATAAAAAACCAAATATGACCCCCTATCAAACTAAAATAGATAACCTGGTAGAGTACATGAACCTAAACGGATTCCTACTGGCAGCAGAAAAAACGGTCTTTATGGTAGTCTCAAGGCAACAAAAACTGGATAAATGTAAATTAAACATAGGCGAAACAATCCTATCCCCCAGTAAACAGGTGAAATTCCTAGGCGTCATTATCGAGCGGAACCTATGCTGGTCACCCCACATTCTACACCTAGTAAATAAGGCGAATAAAACAATCAGCCTAATCAAACTTTTAAGAGCAGAGCCGTGGGCTTGTGGCAAAAAGATCATGACAGACATAGTTAGAGCCCTCGTCAGGTCTAGGCTCACTTATGGCCAGGAGGCTTTCTTCACGGCACCGAAATCTGTTTTAAAAAAACTAGATACAGTAGAACTAAAGGCACTGAAACTGGCCCTCGGCACATGTAAACACGCTAAAAACAAACTTGTTTACAAAGAGGTAGGCTGGACAACACTACAAGAAGAAAGGACACTGCGCGCCGCTCAATACGGTGTGCGCTCATACACCACTGACAACCCCACAAGTGAAGTCGTACGAGAATCCTTCACCAAAAACACTCGTATTCACATGGACACATTAAAAAAAAAACTAAAACCATCTATGATAAGACCACACCTCTCTGTGATTTTGTTAAACCACTACTTACTGGTAGTAACATCACCCCGGAAAACATAGTAAAAAAAACCCCACAGGTATACCCCCCTGGTTACTGGAGGCCCCAATTATAACAGGCTCCCTTCACCCAACAGCCACTAAAGTAGACAACCCCCTTTTATTAAAGTCAATCGCCCAACAAGAACTTAAAACAACATATGTCAATTATTTACAGATTTATACAGACGGATCTAAACTACAGGACGGCACCGTCGGCTGTGCCTTCGTTATCCCCGATATGAACACTGTAAAACATTACAAATTGAACCCCAACATCTCAATCTTTTCCGCTGAACTATTCGCCATTATTATGGCACTTACGTTTGTTAAGGATTTACATAACAAACCAGTTGCCGCGGTGATTTGCACCGATTCCAAATCGTCTTTACAAGCCATGCAAGGAAAAACTAACAACCGTCTAGAACTCCAAAACGAAGCACTCTTCCTATCACATCAAATTATAACAGCTGGGACAGACCTGAGATTCCTATACGTTCCGTCCCATACGGGCATAAGAGGAAATGATTTAGCCGACCAGGCAGCCAAAACAGCTACAGAGCTACCGGATGACTTTATCATCAACATTAAATTTTCCAAATCTGAAGCTTACGCTAAAATAAAAAAGACATTTTTTGCGGCCTCGCGAGTCAGCCTGACGGGGGATCATTTCCCCCCCTCCCTCCCGGCCTCCTGAGAATGTTCCACAGAACCCGCACCGAGGGCTGTATCCATAACCTCTTCCTGCACCACTGCGAGTGCGGAGAAGTTTTTAGCTTTGAACACATCTTTCATAACTGTCATTTTAACAAAGTAAATTTTAACACAGTGCATGAATACCAACACACCCACAAGCTCACACCAACACAATTTCTGCATCACCACACAGAACTAGGCTGGAAACACAGTTCCCTGCTTCTTAAGTGTATTTACAAGTCAAACATAGCTAGATGGTTTTAACCAGTGCAAATAATTTTAAGAGAACTCAATTTTTTCTCGGTATTGGGATGCTGTTTCCCAATACGGATACCTGCTTTTAACCGGTATTAATCAAATGTGGCTCTGACTTTTATAACTTTTAAACATCAATTGGATGAAATAAACACTCGTTTTTATCGTCCCATCCCCCCAGAATACGTATGTGGATCCCACCTATATTCAGGTGATACAAAGTACTCGACCTTGTCCAATCTTAACAGATCCTCTTAAATATCTTATCACCCCCACTCCCGTCATCCTCCCTCTTTTAACCAGCCCCACCTTTTTTTTTGTTTGTTTTTTTTTGTTTGTTGTTGATCGTATAAACCAATTCATGTCCAATATAGGCAATTAAGACCTGACGGACAATAAGCCCCTTAAATTTCTTCTCTTCTTCTTTGCATGATTCACTTTGAACCGTCGAAACAGTGACTTAAACTGAATGATAATTTACATTGTTTACACCAAAAAGTTTATTTGGTGTCCTCTGACATCATACCCAAATATTGTTCAGATCCAAGAAACACATTTTTGAGCAGAAGAAAGACTGATCTTTAAAGATATAAATACACGTATATTTTTTCTGCTGTTTAACATCTGGGCTATATCACTGAAAAAATATCCTTAACTTTTTGTGCTTAGTGTACGTATGCTGAGTAAGTCCATTTTGTCAAAAATGAGATTTTTTCGTTTATCAAAAAGTAGAAATCAAGGCGCAGCTTGTATGAGTATGTAAATGTTGGCTTTGTAAAGTGCTTACATAAGGAGATATGAACAAGTAAGTCAACTACTTAAAAACTCATTGAGTACATGAATGTTATGGCAAAACCTAGCAAGTCCAAGGGGTTCACAATCCTCGTATTATGCTGACACTCCACCTTGTCGGATTATGTACCAGTTTGCTGGTAAAACCAAGCAACGCCGTCCGCCAATCACAGCAACCTTTAGGACGCTAAAACCAATCAGAATGTTAGTTTCAAAACAATTGTCCGACGACTCATAAAACAAAGAACGCCATATCAAGTCTGGAACAGGATAATGACGTCATTTTGAAAGGTGAGAGATTATGATGTCACGTATTGTTCAAGCAAAATAAAGCCTCGGCCTTAAATATTTTTTCTCCAAATTCTTCTTATGATCTCCCCCTCCCCTTTCTCTCTCTCTCTCTCTGTCCCCCCTATCTTTTTTCAAGGAATGATATGACATCGTGCGTGCGTGCGTGATGTAACTAGCTTGTGTACGCTGTACGCGTGTGTGTGTGTGTGTGTGTGTGTGTGTGTGTGTGTGTGTGTGTGTCTCTCTCTCTCTCTCTCTCTCTCTCTCTCTCTCTCTCTCTCTCTTCATAAAGAGACAGTTTCATACATTTCAAGGAATATCTGCATTTTAAGAAAATGTTCAGCACCAAACACCATAAACTATATATTTTTGAAATCAGCAAATGAGAAGGAAAAGAGGAATGATCATTTTATGTGTCTTTTTCCAACAATAAAGAGAGTCGCTATTAAACGGTTTTCCTAATTTTAAGCCCATTTTTCAATCAAACACAACAAAACTATAAAACTATTTTCGAATCCAAGAGGCAATACAGAATACAACAATGTCACCATTGTGATTCAAATATTGAGATTTAAGAAATCGAAAAAATTGGCTAATTTTTAGTGAACATTACCCTAAACGAATTTTTAAGGAAAAACCAAGTAAGTCCACACAATTCCCAACAAAACCAAACCCATCCATCAGGTGATTATAAAACTCGGTTTGTAAACGTAATTATTCCCCCCTCTGCTTCTTTACAAATGTAAGCTGCAATGGCTAGTTATTTTTCGGTAACTACCCAACAACCAAACAAATAACTAGCCAGCAACAGCACGAATATTCGATAGCTCACGGGTTGAGAAGCTACTCTTTGTCGGCACTGCTGAAAAGTTCCGAACGCTCTAATGTACGAAATATACATATCTGGCGTGGTCAGTGTGTGTGTGTGTGTACGTGTGTGTGTGTGCGCGCGCGCGCGCGCGCGTGTGTGTGTGTGTGTCGCCAAGAATATGAGAAAGAGAGAGAGATAGAGAGAAGCTCGCATTTTTCATGATCTGCTAAACTTGGACCATTATTTTTCATGATCCGCTAAACTTGGACCATTATTTTTCATGATCCGCTAAACTTGGACCATTATTTTTCATGATCCGCTAAAACTTGGACCATTATTTTTCATATTCACTGAGACTCGGCATGTAACATCAATGTTATTTATTTTATCATTTCTGTAATTTGATCGAGATAATCGTCACTGTTGAGACATTTACTCCAACAGAAAAATTCGTTTTCTCGGAAGTAGCTTTGGTGGACATGGTCGGTTTTGTCAACACACAGCAGATCTAAAAAGAACACTTGATTCACACGTGAGGTAGGACGTCGATCCAGAGTAACTCATTGATAGAATGTGTGCATGCCATACCTTTACCAGACAGATCACCAGCCACACAGGATGGCGCCCTCCACGTCACGCTCCGTGACGCAGTACGAGATGACGTCACAGAGGACTGGACTCTGCAGCTAAACTGTGGTCTGTTTGTGGACTTTGGTCATCCCCCTGCTGATGTCGTCTGGACGGTCAGTGTGCAAGACAGAGAGAGAGAGAGAAAGAGAGAGAGAGAGAGAGAGAGAGAGAGAGAGTGTGTGTGTGGGGGGGTGTGTGCGTGCGTGCGTGTGTGTGTGTGTGTGTGTGTGTGTGTGTGTGTGTGTGTGTGTGTGTGTGTGTGTGTTTGCTGTCACAGTTGATTTTCTTCACTTATCTGACAGACGCCATCTGGTGAAGTCTTGAACAGCAGCTACGAGGTCAATGGCACGTTCGTCCTGTCTGTGTCCAGCCCTGTCCAGGGAGGTAACTATTCCTGCCAACTGCCCCCCTCCGCCCCCGCTGCCCGCTGTCTGACCGCAACCTCCCCGCTTAACGCTGCAGCCCAGCTCTACGTGGACGACAAGGTTGTCAGGTTGTCGTTCTTGGAGGCCCGCCAGAGGGAGCTAGTGCAGGAGAACAAGGACCAGACGAACCTTCTTGAGGACCAGGCGATGCAGATCTCGCAACTGACTGGAACCATGGCAGATATGGTGCAAGAGAACGAGAACCAGGAGAACCTTCTTCAACGCCAGGCGATGCAGATATCGCAACAGAATCGAACCATGGCAGAAATGAAAGCTGACCATCTCAATCTGACCAGACAGTGTTCTACTCTGACTAATAAGACTTTGGACGACGAACTAAGTGCACAAAACGAAACATATTTAACACAAGGTAAGATAGCGTTGTTGATTTGAAAAATGTCTTCTTCTTTACTTAGATATTATTGTCTGGTTGGCTATATCTTGCCTCTTGAATTTTGTTTACAAGATGAAATTAGGTGGCCTTGTCCGTTTACTTTAGAACACTATTTTGTGCAGTCTCGTTGCTCAGGCAGATAGAAAGATTGGGATTAAATTAGTTTCAAAATAACCATATATTTAATTGGTCAGCAGGTATGTCAATTGGTCGGCCGGGTAACTGGCTGCATGGTTTCCTGGTAAAGCAGTGAATCGGGCATTTTTTCTTCTTCTTCTTCTTCTTCTTCTTTCTTTTGTTTGTGTTCGGCGGATGCAAATTCCTCGTGGGATTGTTTCGTTGAATGGTTAAAATATCGTCACTGAACAGTGGTATTTTGTCTAATTTGATTTCCAGGAAATATTACAAGCTGTGTGGACTGGTTGAAACTCGATCCAAGAAGCGGAATCCGCAAAGTCTACATCTCAGGAGAACCAATCACTGTCTACTGTGATCAGACCACGGACAACGGAGGATGGATTGTATGTGTGTGTGTGTGTGTGTGTGTGAGAGAGAGTGAGTGAGGGTTGCCGCGTTGGTGATTGTGTGTGATGAGTGAGTACAGTGTTCTAGATGATGGAACGTGTAGCAAAGACCTATACGTGTACGTGTAGATATTGCGTCACCCGTGACTCACTTTTTCTCTCCAATGTTCCAAATGCATATTATACGTTATTTGCGTGTTTGACCAAAATATGACATTTTACACAGATCAAGACAGTCATTGTTCTCCGAGACCGCGCTAGCGGTCGAGGTGAACAATGACTGTCGAGATCTGTGTAAAATGTCATATTTTGGTCAAACACGCAAATAACATTTATGTATCGATCGAATTCCTTTCAGGTACTATGACTTTGTTGTTGATTTGACGATTGAACGAGCACACAAACACATGCATGCAATCCACATGCAATCAAACACATAAGCTTCATATTTGGGCGTTTCAGGTTGACCGAAACTTCAAAGGAACTACAAAACACACGTCATGTACTCACTTTGTTGTTGTTTTGACATTGAACAGCACACACACATGTATGCAATCAAACACATGACGTTATTATTTTTTTTAGTTCCTTTGAAGTTTCGGTCAACCTGAAAAGCCAAATTATAAAGTTTTGTCGGCCTCTGACGTCACATGACTCAAAGAAGGGAAATCCAATCTCCAATCGATACATAATACGTTGTTTTGCTCCCACCAAGAATGCAGATCTTGGCAAACGCGTGACGTAAAAACTAGATTTATAATAATAATAATCATAACTGGACATTTGTAAGTGCCTAACCTAGGGCTCTAGGCCCTTTACAAAAGAACATTTACAAAATAGAACAATTAAAAGTACAACCTACATAAAACAAATTAATCATACAGACACAAATCACCACATGTACTGTTCACACAATAATCATATATGCAATACACACTATTACCAGCTATTGTGTTTTCAGCGTAGCAATAGGGCCCGATATTTAGACGAGACAAGTATAATGCCGACGAGTCGAAGACGAGTCGCATTATACTTGTTCGAGTCTAAATATCGGACCCTATTGCTACGATGAAATCACAATAGCGTTTATATAGCTATTCTGACATTAAATTCTGTGTTAAAATCATGTTTTTGTACCAGAATGGTCCATGTCGCTGATTGGAGACGACGGTTCCCTTTCCGCATGAAGCCACGGAAATAACCGAACATTGAAAAACCCACGGCCATGTATTACGGAGAAAACTCGAGATAACCGGATGTTTAGCATTACGTCAATATGCTAGGAATCATCATCACAGACATCATAGTCATGACGTATCATGCTTGCCTACGTATATTGTATGTTCGAAAGTCTGACTTCTGTTGGGAATTTGCGTGGTGAAGACTGCGGTAAATCTGTAGATGATAAGAGAACAAGGATTGTCTCAGAAGAAACGACTAAATGTTTCAGACCGGTAACTTCATTTCAACAATGGACGTTCTATGTGACAGGAGAGTTTGCTGATTTTGTGTTAAACATTGGAGAGATCGTCTGCTAGAATCAGAGATAGGTCGCTTCAGATTGCAGCTTCTGGAAATTTGCAAGGTTTGTTGCCTGTTAAAGAACTGGATTTTACACGTAAAGTATGTCATGTACAGTAAGCAACAACAAAAACACACACAAAGCAAATGGCATCGTCTGTCGACTAGTCACAGAAACAAACCTGGCGAGGTATGCGTGTACTTTATACACGTGGAAGAAACCGGAACCATGCGTCTTTGTTATTGACAATATGCTTTTGGATATTGAGAAAAATGGCCGACTTCCGCAGCATTATGCTTTGATGATCGGAAGAGACCATCCAATCACAGCCCCCGAATTCCCCCACGTTTGTTTTGTTTATTTGGTGTTTAACGTCGTTTTCAACCACGAAGGTTATATCGCGACGGTTCCCCCACGTGTTCATCAGAATAGCTATATATATATATATATATATATATATATATATATATATATATATATATATATATATATATATATATATATATATATATATGTATAGGTTACAACACGAGTGGTTTTTTATATGGCTTGTATTTCAGTCAAGACCCAGCGGATGAATATCATCGGGAGACACGAGCCTCTGGCGAGTGGCTCTCGATTGATATTCCCGCTGGGTCTTGACTGAAATACAAGCCATATAAAAAACCACGAGTGTTGTAATCTGTATATCCCATTATACCATCAAACACAAAGTGTAGACTACTAGCGGCACTGTTGCGATCTGTGCAGGGTAAAACAGTGTTGCCAACGAGACTTAGCCCTTTTGCAACCTTAAACTAAGTGACCGTCGCTGAAAAAATAAAACGAATGAGTGCATCGATAAGTACGCGGTAACACTACTTTCAGACCATTTAAAAGCTTTAAGTAAAGGTTCATAAGTTGCAAGAAAGTAATGAAGTCGTATAGAAATTAATTTAGTTGAAGCGCACAATTCTTTTGTTTTGCGTTTCAGGTCGGCAGAACGGGCGAAACGGGTTTGGGACCCATTTGGCTTACTCGATTCAGAATCGATTCCACGTTGTTTTTCTCGAACGTGTGTAATTAGGCTTATTGACAGAGAAGCAAATTTTAGGGAACAAATATGTAGGTTTAGATTTAACCATTTGCTCCCTATTTGAAATGTATCTACGTGATAAACTGTTTTGCGAGTGTGTTTGCATGGATGAACTTAAACTGGTATGGGTGTGAGGAAAACGCGACCGACACGTCTGTCACCGCCGATTGATTGCATTTTGAAGGAATATGACTGGATTACGGAAAAATACACACATGTTAAGTTCTTGGATACCTTCATCGCCAATGTGGACTTACTGTAGAGCCAGGCAAAAGAGTAGACTTGCTCGCAAAACACGTGAAACAGGCGATGTAGCGAAGCCCAACCGTGCCAGGTAAAGGACGTTTCTCGGTCTCGCTGCGCATGTCACCAGTGACAGTGTTGTTGCTTTGAGTTTGACTAACAAACTCGAAACTGTCATTTAAAACATGAGCCAAATGTGTATTGATTGTGTGATTAGTCTATGTGACAGGGCTTCTATTATCTGTGCTCCCTAGCTTCTGTCAGTTCCCACACCGACACTGCCAGAGAAACTGAAGACGCACACCAAAACACACCACTGACAGATTCTCAAAAGTCGTCTGCTAACGAAGCAAGGGGAGGGTACTCGTGTTTTGTTTTGGTTCGCTAGCATCTGGTTATCTTGTAAGTTGAATGTTCGGTTTTTTCGACCTGCATTGCTTTCATAATGAAAGAAACGTTTGCTTATTGCATCTCATACATCAGATCAGTTCTGAGATTCATTTTTGCGTGCAACTGATATGGTTTTCTGAGCCGTGCAATACGATTTTGGAACTTCATACAAATGTGTCACATTGTTCGGCGCGAGGTCAAAGGTCGGGAGGAAAGTAGTTCTTTGCCCAAATCGGAATCTGCACTATCATAAATTTTTTGGAGTCCATGATGTATTTATTGAGCTATAAAAATACAACATATATACCCATACTGAAGTAACAGAGACAAAGAAGGGAGGTCATGGGATATATATATATATATATATATATATATATATATATATATATATATATATATATACACACATACCCAGCTAACACTTTCAACAATCATACCGACTTTATGGTGGTACATGTTCCCGTTCACGTCCTCAAAAGTGCTGAAATAGATTTTGCTAGTATGTGTACATGGACAGCAAATTCACACCAATTGTTACATGCAAATGAAACTTTGGTTGTATCTATCATTTGTCTGAAGACATGCGTACTCTTGAATTTTGTAACGTAAGTGAACAATGATATGACGGCTTTTAAATCTTTTTGGGGGGAACATTGCATAAGGATAAGATTGCATGATATATTCCCGTGAGGTTGCCCTCATACAAATCCAGGCAGCTTTTTTACTGTGGAAAGCGAGCTGCACACCCATGAACACACACCCGTGCACGCACAACCATGCACACAATCGTCATCTAACTTCTACTGCTCTTTGTTTGCAGGTTTTCCAGAGAAGACAAGACGCCTCTGTGGACTTCTATCGGACTTGGAAGGAATATCAAAATGGGTTTGGTGACCTAGAGGGCAACTTCTGGCTAGGTTCGTTGTTAAATTATACACATGAGTTGGAACAAAACTGTAAAAGAAGTATTTTCTGCAAAACAAGCGTGTTTGATTAATTGTTTCTGTTTTGTGTTGGTGTGCGTGTCCGGTAAGTGTCAAAGTAAACTCGTGCAAACAAGTTAAGCATCTCTCATACAAAATCTTAAACAAAATATTTAAAATTATTCACAAAGTGGGGGAAGGTTGCCTAATTTGGACCGGCTCCAAATATGGACCACCTCCTGTTCTGACAAACTAACGATGCTAGAGCGCTCAAAAGAATTGTATTCCCTAGAATGACCCGCTCTGGATAACCTGCACGTATCAACGGTTGCAGAGACACAAACCACAAAACCGTTGGGCTTTTTTCTCTTTTTTAACACTTTCAGCAGCGTTCACTCCAAATGTAACGCTTAATACGGACTAGTTCCTGTCTATAGCCAAAGCTGTTATCGCACCAAAATTGCTATATGTGACCCTCCACCACGAAATGAGTCGCATGTCACCTTTGCATGATTTTCATATTTTTTACATTTTCCGAAAGAGTGTTTTATGCTTTATCCAGTGGTGAAAACCGTTTTAGAAAAGAGCGAAAACTGTTTGAGTTATAAGCCTGTGACTAAGGTGACCCTCACACTGTTACCAGACACTCCCCGGACTTATCTAGCGCAGAACCGTGCGAGGTGACATGCGACTCATTTCGTGGTGGAGGGTCAGAACGCCCTTATTGGTGACATTCATGCAGAGGTTTAAAATGAACGATGTTTCTATTTGTCGGTCGGGGTGTGTACGTCTTTGGTGTCCAGGCTGTAATCTGAACTGTATGTGTTGATACTTTCCAGGTCTTGACGCCCTGCACATGTTGACGTCCAGACAGAGGTATGAACTACGCGTGGACTTAATGAAGTGGGACAACACGACGGGTTACGCCACCTACAGCAACTTCACCATCAGCAACAGCAGCGATAACTACCGTCTGACATATGGCAGCTTCACAAGGGGCACCGCTGGTAGGTAGTGATGCTACACTAATCAGAACGAAACGAACACCAATAGTTTCAGTTACTTGGCTTTTGAAGTGTATTGAACAGACACTACCTCCGATCCACGAAGAGACCAGGAACAGGTTCAGAGTCCGGGCTAAACACAAATGTCATGTAACTGCTCCTAGCAACAATGTCATCTCTCTATACTTGGGACAGAATGAGGCTGATATGAAAAATATCTTCCTTCCTGCATAATTATTATCATGTTCACATTAAAGATATGTCCAGGATGTCCTTATACTTGGACACATACCAAACATCCATGGTTTAGCTCCGTCATCTAGCAGATTGACATTGGACACATACCAAACATCCATGGTTTAGCTCAGTCATCTAGCAGATTGACATTGGACACATGCCAAACATCCATGGTTTAGCTCAGTCATCTAGCAGATTAACATTGGACACATACCAAACATCCATGGTTTAGCTCAGTCATCTAGCAGATTGACATTGGACACATACCAAACATCCATGGTTTAGCTCAGTCATCTAGCAGATTGACATTGGACACATACCAAACATGCATGGTTTAGCTCAGTCATCTAGCAGATTGACATTGGACACATGCCAAACATCCATGGTTTAGCTCAGTCATCTAGCAGATTGACATTGGACACATACCAAACATCCATGGTTTAGCTCAGTCATCTAGCAGATTGACATTGGACACATACCAAACATCCATGGTTTAGCTCCGTCATCTAGCAGATTGACATTGGACACATACCAAACATCCATGGTTTAGCTCCGTCATCTAGCAGATTGACATTGGACACATACCAAACATCCATGGTTTAGCTCCGTCATCCAGCAGATTGACATTGGACACATACCAAACATCCATGGTTTAGCTCCGTCATCTAGCAGATTGACATTGGACACATACCAAACATCCATGGTTTAGCTCCGTCATCCAGCAGATTGACATTGGACACATACCAAACATCCATGGTTTAGCTCAGTCATCTAGCTGATTGACATTGGACACATACCAAACATCCATGGTTTAGCTCAGTCATCCAGCAGATTGACATTGGACACATACCAAACATCCATGGTTTAGCTCAGTCATCTAGCAGATTGACATTGGACACATACCAAACATCCATGGTTTAGCTCCGTCATCTAGCAGATTGACATTGGACACATACCAAACATCCATGGTTTAGCTCAGTCATCTAGCAGATTGACATTGGACACATACCAAACATCCATGGTTTAGCTCAGTCATCTAGCAGATTGACATTGGACACATACCAAACATCCATGGTTTAGCTCAGTCATCCAGCAGATTGACATAACTACTACATGAAGAATTAATGTGTAAAGCCGAGCGGTCTTAGCTTCACATTTCTGACACCATTTGTAAAGCCGAAAGTGAGACGAGCTTCACATTAACTCTAACTGTCTGTCCTAAAATGGCTGAAAATGTGGGCATGACCCGTAGGTACCCCTAGCAAAATACGCTACTGAAAAAAATATTCCTAAAATGGGATTCGGGGCCTGAACAAAAATAAAAGTAAAAGAGCAAAGCGACGCCACTTTACTCGCCGTGTGGTAACCTGGGACTGCGGAACGTTTTTTTTTTAATGTTTTATCCCTGTTAGTTCAGTCCACAGGGCGGAATCTGGTATACACTTAGTCAGGTTGGTTGCTCAGACTCCGGAGGACAACTTCGAGTTGACAACAAATACTATACTAGGTTGGGTATTGGGACCCGCCCACAACCGTTTCTCGAAGTACTGCTGTAACTCTAAGCGGGAAGCCTGGTATACCATTTAGACACTTAGTCAGGTTGGTTGCTCAGACTCCCCCGAACCAGTAAATTTTAAGGGGCTTATTGTCCGTCAGGTCTTAATTGCCTATATTGGACATGAATTGGTTTATACGATTCGAGTTTTTACGCCCTCACGGCTTTTGATGTATGCGTGTTTAGGTGGTATCAGCCATCTGCACTTATGGTAGAATGACCAAGTTCTTTAACGTGCCATTGTGGTGACACGGGGGTAGGAGATGGATACCGTCTCTGGGTCTGCACATAAAGTTGACCCGTGTCTGTCCCGGCCCGGATTCGAACCAGCGACCTTTCGATCACAAGTTCAGTGCTCTACCACCTGAGCTACCCGGGCCCCTCCCCCGAACCATAGATGTGTATTGACAGGATCGCCAACTCGTTGCGCGCGCTCACCAAGTAGCGGAAAGCGGAAAAGACGATTTTGACAGAACATTTACTTTCGGTACAGTCTTCCAACACATAGAGAAGATGGAGAATTTCGAAGGGGAGGTGGAGTTTGTGGCTCAGGTAAGTGAAAAGCAAACAAAGCAATACAAAAAGATCATTGCTGATGATTGAAATGAGTCATGTGAATCAACAATAAAGATTGATTGTGGACGGCACGTCATTATTTTTGTTTTTAACACTTGAAACGCAAGAGCATCTGAACCACTGGTAAAACCGAAGTTGTGCACGCAAGCTGACTGCATGAAGAAAGATCATACACAACACACAACAGAGATCCTTCCTGATTGTTCTCAACATTGTATGTTTTCAGCTTTTTCCTCAGTCTTTTCTTTCCATGTACATTTCATTTTGTCCATCATTGTCTTCAGTTTGTTGTGGAGTCTTATTTAAAAAAAACCAGAACATTTTGCAAAGTGTCTTCTTGAACAGCTTGTGAAAGATCAAATGAATACAAAGTGTCATAAAAACACACCGGAACAGCATCACTGTTCCTGCATGGTTCAATAAAGTCATCTGCTTTTGCCTGTGTGTTGATGCACAGGTTTCCCAGAAAATATGTTCCATGGACATCAAATCACCAAAGGGAAGTAATCGCTCTTTATGCATACGACATGTGTAATAGATTAAGCGAGAGTTGTACGGAACCTTTTCTCCTGGCACGAGAGGCTGAAAGTCACTTGTATATTTCAATGCTTGATATTCTCTCAGGTGCCAGGAGAAAAGGTTTTGTACAACTCTCGCTTACTCTATTACACAGTCATTTCGTATGAATAAAGAGCAATTACTTCCCTTTGGTTATTTGATATCATCAACGCTTTGCCTCATTCTGTTTAAGATTTCTTCTTTGTGTTGCATGGACAGACACACCTGCAATACATTGGGCTTGACAAAGGTCAGTTTGCCCTTATTCAGCATGCTTGTCATGTCAGGGGTGGTTTCACTCTCTTCACTGTAGGATTCAGGTGCGCAAGTCAGGGCTTCCAAACACTGCAATTTCCCATCTCTGTACGCACTCTTTTGGAGACACCAAACTCTCTGTTTTAGCTTTTTGGCAACACATCCTCCAACATACTTTGCATTGTCCTCTTCATCCTCTTTGATTTCTAATGCACTTACTGGTTCCAAAGTTTTTCTTCAAAGGCCTTTAAGGCACCAACAGTATAAAAATGTTTAAAGCAATCCAGGCTGAAGCTGCAGGGAAAAAGCAGAGTAGTACCTGGCCCACGCATTCCCAACCTTGCCTCAGGGAACTAGGCAGTCATGAAAAAGCAGAAGTTTCTCTTCCAGATATGCACCTAAAACACAGAAAATAAAGTATTATAATTAAAACAACATACAAATATAGCAGAAATCAACCCAAGAGTGAAACTGAAGATGTAGATGCTTGCACACAATCAAAACCAACAACACACGACAACAACCCAAAACTACACTTTACATGAATGGATGTGAACATATTAAATTTTGTATTCCATTTGTAGAGGTAGAGGGAAATTTCACGGGGAACAACATGAAGAAGGCATGGGAGGGGTTGAATGTCATGAGTGGCTACAAGGGGAAGAAGGGTGGGAGTAAGGAAAAAAGCAACGCTACGCAGTCAGATGCAAATGATCTCAACCAGTTTTATGCACGCTTCGATAAACATGACTTCAGCGGGGAAAGGAAGGCAATGCGGGACAGGTTGACCAGTGATAGTGGGCTTACGGAAGGAGATTCCCCAATAGTGGTGACGGAAGAAGAGGTGGAGAGGGGGCTGAAGAATGTTAATGCTAGCAAGGCGGGGGGACCAGATGGGATGATGCCCAAAGTTTTAAAACTATGTGCAGAGCAACTCAGTTATATTTTTTCAGTCATTTTTAACATGTCGCTTGGAGCTAGCAGGGTACCGGCCCTATGGAAAACTTCATGCATTGTTCCTGTGCCAAAGAAAAAGACTGTGATAACCATGAATGACCTGAGACCTGTGGCACTTACTTCTGTTTGTATGAAAGTCTTTGAGAGAGTTGTTTTGTTCAAACTGAGTGATTGTGTGAAAGATTTTATTGATCCATGTCAGTTTGCATACAGGAAAAACAGGAGTGTTGATGATGCTGTGTTGAATGTTTTAAACAAGATCTACTCTCATTTAGAAAAGCCTGGCTCTTATATTCGCTTGATGTTCTTTGATTTTTCCAGCGCTTTTAATACTATACAGCCTCATTTAATGGCGGAGAAGCTTTTTTGCATGAATGTCCCAGCAGCCACCATCCTCTGGGTTATGGACTACCTGACAAACAGGCCACAGTATGTTAGGGTGGGGGGGCAATCAGTTTCAGACACAATCTGCACAAACACAGGGGCACCACAAGGCACAGTACTCTCACCTTTTCTTTTTTCTCTCTACACAGCAGATTTCAGAAGTTCTAGTGACTCCTGCCCCATAACCAAGTTTGCTGACGACACTGGACTGACCGGACTGCTGACTGTTGACGACGACTCTGACTACAGGCAGGAGGTAGATAGGTTTGTGGGGTGGTGTGAAAACAACTATTTAGAGCTTAATGTGGGGAAGACAAAGGAAATGATAATGGACAACAGGAGGGGGGAACATGTACACAGGGAGATAGTGATCAAGGGGGAGGTCGTAGAGAAGGTAGAGCAGTATAAGTATTTGGGGATGATTATAGACAATAAGTTGACATGGAAACCAAACTCTGATGCCCTTGTGAAGAAACTCCACTCTCGCCTGTACTTTTTGAGAAAACTCAGGTCTTTTAACATCAGACAAGAAATCCTTCAGATGTTTTACACTTCAACGTGCAATAGTGTGTTGTACTTTGGCTCCGTGTGTTGGGGTGGCAACATCAACAAGCAAGACAGGGATAGATTAGATAAATTCATCAGGAAAGCAAGTGGGGTGGTTGGGAGGAAGCAGGACAATTTCACATCAACACATGAACGACGACTGACTGACAAGGTACAGAAGATTTTGGCTGACGACTCGCACCCACTCAGACCGGAATTTGACAGTAGACGGACAGACAGGAGCAACAGATTCAGACAACCAACCGCAAGATCCACACGCTACAGAAATTCGTTCATTCCATCTGCAATTCACATCTTCAATTCTCAGGTGGGGCGGTAGATGCTGGTGTTGTCGCTCTGATGCACGGGGTCAGTGTTCTGTATTGTTTCAGTATTGTTGATTTTGTTTTGCATTCTACTCTCTTAGACAATATGTGATAACCGGCAAGGTGCTGACTTTCTTTTGTGCATTGTTGATGGTGAATGCATGTTAATTTATTTTTAATATACTTTCTTATGTGATAACCAATGTACTATATTTTCTCAGGACAAAGAACAAATGTTTATTTTGAATGTTTTATGTATGTTATTATTACGGACACAAACGCTCAGCAATGTAATTTCTCTTTTAGAGATTAATAAAGTTATTGTATTGTATTGTATTGTATTGTCGTTATAGAACGTGTTGACAAACCACTTTCATGAATCCTTATCATGTCTTACAACTATGACATGTGCTATTAATGATCTTAAAAAACACATGAAATATTGTAGTGGCAGGGATGTACCTAAAATATTTTTAAACAGTAGCCTCTCTGTGCAACGAAGCAGTATTTTTGCTCGAAAACTATGATGGAAAGTGATCTTTCAGGTACTGGGACTTTGCAAGCTGATTTTGTGTTATACCGCCTTACTCAAAAACTTACTTTTCAATTACTGAATTGGTCGACAAGCTCTCTGAGCTCCGGTGAAAGGCAGTTGTCATTCTTGATAGATGCACAAGCGTTCTGCAATAAAGCATGCAATTTAGAAGTGACAATGAATTTAAAAACAACAGAAGACATCAAGCATATATCAAAACAGAATTATGCTGGAGGGGAGAGAAAACAAATATATTGCACTGATCTTTTTGATGTGTTGATCTGACTTCAGTTCCTGCACCATTTTTAACTTCCATGAATGGTTCAGTTATATCACTTATCGGTTATTTCTTGAATATCTGTTGTTCCAGTTCTAAATTTTCATATAGTCTTTTACACAGATCTGTCAATACTTTTACTTACTTTTGGCAATTCTTGCAGTTTCTTTTGTGGTGCAGGCATGGGAATTGTCCGCCGAACGGCGGATTTCCGCCGAATTTTTTTTTTGTTCCGCCGAAAATGCAAAAGTGTCCGCCGAAAAAATAAAAGGGGGAGGCACACAAAAAAAGCACCGGTTACTTTGGCCTTTGCGCAAAAGCCCGCGAAAACTTTCTGTACTTTGTTCACGCACTGCTACCGCCCGCCTCAGTTATTGAACTTTTATGTCTTGAAAGTAAACCAGATTGCACAGATTATGTTACAAGTTACATTTTCCTGTTTGTCTCAAGAAGATCAATTTTTTTACAAATTTAAACCATATAATACATGTATATATTTTTTTTCTTCAAAAAAGCAAAAATTGGTACATTTTTGTACTAAAAAATCTGATTCTAAAAACAGAATTTAATGGCAAACTTGGAGCTCAGATGACACCAGATTGCACCATCTGGGTTCTTTGGAGAAATTTTTTTTCCGGGGGCGCATGCCCCCGGACCCCCCTAGTAAGGCTAGGCGCTTCGCGCCATCGATTTGACGCTTCGCGTCTTCAGTTATAAATTTTCCGCCTTTTATACAATTTTCAATTCCCATGCCTGGTGGTGATGCTGTCATCTTTTCAGCGATTGAGATGTCGGTACTTTCCCCCTGAAAAAACAACCCATGGAATAGAAAGGGTATACATCTACAGCCGAATTTCAAACATTCAGAAATTGTTCTGTTGCAAATTTGTCTGTTCGCTGAGCTAAAATAGTGGCCGATGTGAGTGAGAATTCTGCAGAAAAACGATCTGCTGATCAGCTTGCGTGCACAGCTTCGGTTTCAAGTGTTAAAAACAAAAATAATGACGTGCCGTCCACAATCAATCTTTATTGTTGATTCACATGATTCATTTCAATCATCAGTAATGATCTTTTTGTATTGCTTTGTTTTCTTTTCACTTACCTCAGCCACAAACTCCACCTCCCCTTCGAAATTCTCCTTCTTCTCCATGTGTTGAAAGACTGCACCGGAAGTAAAGTTACTGTCAAAACCTCTCGCAGCCGCAGACGGGAGTTCGAAACAGGGCCAGCGTTGGCGCACTCGCGGAGTTGGCGATCCTGTCAAGGGATATCTATGCCCGAACCGAGAGAAAATGTAAGTTTTACGCCCTCAGGGCAAAACCATTAGGGGCATGTTACACGGGAAAATCCGGCTTTGTATGAAATTAAACAATAACAAGTCGCGTAAGGCGAAAATACAATATTTAGTCAAGTAGCTGTCGAACTCACAGAATGAAACTGAACGCAATGCCATTTTTCAGCAAGACCGTATACTCGTAGCATCGTCAGTCCACCGCTCATGGCAAAGGCAGTGAAATTGACAAGAAGAGCGGGGTAGTAGTTGCGCTAAGAAGGATAGCACGCTTTTCTGTACCTCTCTTTGTTTTAACTTTCTGAGCGTGTTTTTAATCCAAACATATCATATCTATATGTTTTTGGAATCAGGAACCGACAAGGAATAAGATGAAAGTGTTTTTAAATTGATTTCGACAATTTAATTTTGATAATAATTTTTATATATTTAATTTTCAGAGCTTGGTTTTAATCCGAATATAACATATTTATATGTTTTTGGAATCAGCAAATGATGGAAAATAAGATAAACGTAAATTTGGATCGTTTTATAAAAAACATTTTCTTTTTACAATTTTCAGATTTTTAATGACCAAAGTCATAAATTAATTTTTAAGCCACCAAGCTGAAATGCAATACCGAAGTCCGGGCTTCGTCGAAGATTACTTGACCAAAATTTGAACCAATTTGGTTGAAAAATGAGGGCGTGACAGTGCCGCCTCAACTTTCACGAAAAGCCGGATATGACGTCATCAAAGACATTTATCCAAAAAATGAAAAAAACGTTCGGGGATTTCATACCCAGGAACTCTCATGTCAAATTTCATAAAGATCGGTCCAGTAGTTTAGTCTGAATCGCTCTACACACACACACACACAGACAGACACACACACACACACACGCACATACACCACGACCCTCGTTTCGATTCCCCCTCGATGTTAAAATATTTAGTCAAAACTTGACTAAATATAAAAATGCAAGGGGGGTTGTTGACAGCTGGCTGCCGGCTGCTAGAGGAGACCTGAAATTGCCTATGGACCGGGTTGGGTCATCTTGGGTCTGTGCTGAAATGTTTACTTTATTGGCTGTTGGCCGAACGGACACCCGGTACCCGGGCTTCATATTTTTGCATGCATTCGTGTTTCCAAGGCCTGAGGCTTTCGCTGTGACCCTGGGATCTTTATCGTGCGCATGCGTGCACACGGGGGTGTTCGGACACCGAGGAGAGTCTGCACAAAGTTGACTCTGGGACACACATCCCGCGCCGAACTTGGGGGTTGAACCCACGCTGATAGTAACAACCGGTTTTAAAGCCAGCGCCTCTACCGACTGGGCAAACACCCCCCCCCCCCCCCGGAGGGCGGGGGGTATGGAGTAACACACAGTGTTTTGCTCAGAACATTCCCACCCAAGCAGAGCCGCGCTAGGGGTGCGCATTACCGTGAAGCTGGCAGTCAGTGCTACCAAATGTCGTTGTCTACCACTCGGTGGTGACTTAAGGGGTTACTTGTGTGTTCAAATCGCGTGAAAGAAACATTACACATTTTGTGCACAGGTTCCTTTAAGCAATATGGACACATCTGTGCAAAGAAAAAAGGGGGTCGACGTATTAACTTTTTTTTTAGAATTTTTTTACTGGGGGTTGTCAAGTACGATTTTGCGAAAAACACTGCGATTTTTAACATGATCCCAACTGACATATTTAGCTCTACAAATAATAAATGAGACATTAGTTTGTGTATATAAATGAATGGAGAGTATAACTTTATCATAAAACGGTACTTATCAACGTGCATTTTCAGAAAATGATCGAGGTTTATCGAGGGCGTACACATAAAATTATCACTCCTTTAGTAGTAAAAACGTATTTAAAAAAAATTCGCGTGAAAGAAACATTACACATTTTGTGCACAGGTTCCTCTAAGCAATATGGACACATCTGTGCAAAGAAAAAAGGTGGTCGACGTATTCATTTTTTTTTTAGAATTTTTTTACCGGGGGTTGTCAAGTACGATTTTGCGAAAAACACTGCGATTCTTAAGGGGTTACTTGTGTGTTCAAATCGCGTGAAAGAAACATTACACATTTTGTGCACAGGTTCCTCTAAGCAATATGGACACATCTGTGCAAAGAAAAAAAGAGGTTGACGTATTACCTTTTTTTTTTAGAATTTTTTTACTGGGGGTTGTCAAGTACGATTTTGCGAAAAACACTGCGATTTTTAACATGATCCCAACTGACATATTTAGCTCTACAAATAATAAATGAGACATTAGTTTGTGTATATAAATGAATGGAGAGTATAACTTTATCATAAAACGGTACTTATCAACGTGCATTTTCAGAAAATGATCGAGGTTTATCGAGGGCGTACACATAAAATTACCACTCCTTTAGTAGTAAAAACGTATTTAAAAAAAATTCGCGTGAAAGAAACATTACACATTTTGTGCACAGGTTCCTCTAAGCAATATGGGCACATCTGTGCAAAGAAAAAACGTGGTCGACGTATTCATTTTTTTGTAGAATTTTTTTACCGGGGGTTGTCAAGTACGATTTTGTGAAAAACACTGCGATTCTTAAGGGGTTACTTGTGTGTTCAAATCGCGTGAAAGAAACATTACACATTTTGTGCAAAGGTTCCTCTAAGCAATATGGACACATCTGTGCAAAGAAAAAAAGAGGTTGACGTATTAACGTTTTTTTTAGAATTTTTTTACTGGGGGTTGTCAAGTACGATTTTGCGAAAAACACTGCGATTCTTAACATGATCCCAACTGACATATTTAGCTCTACAAATGATAAATGAAACATTAGTTTGTGTATATAAATGAATGGAGAGTATAACTTTATCATAAAACGGTACTTATCAACGTGCATTTTCAGAAAATGATCGAGGTTTCTCGAGGGTGTACACATTAAATTATAACTCTTTTAGTAGTAAAAACGTATTTAAAAAAAATTCGCTCGACAGAAACATAACTAAACTTGAACACAGCTAAGTTCACTGTATACATATACAATACCTGTAAACAAAATAAGTTGTTGCCTTATTGTCTGCTTCACAATTATTCCCGTACCAACCCCACCCCCATTATCTTGACTGACAAAAATGATAAAAAGAAATAATTTGGGAGCGCTGTAGGTCAGTTGGTAGAGCGCTGGACTTGTGATACATGAGTTTGAATCAGGGTGAAGGGGTGGGGGTCAGAACACTTGTTTGCAAGGTTACATAAACATCTGTCCCGTAGTTTTGCCTGAATCGCACTACAAACAATTAGTGTCCTTAGTGCCCCGGCGCAATCCCAACCCACCAACCACCCCCCCCTCCCTCGTCAACTTTTGATCACACACACACACACACACACACACACACACACACACACACACCCCTACTCTCACACACACACAAATACACACACACACACACATTGACACACACAAACACGCGCGCGCTTTCAAGCGCACACACAAATTGAGTGAGTCTTTGCTCGCCACTGCTTGTACTAAAACGCTGAAATCCACCTAACAATGAAAAATAGAAAAGAAAACACTTTTCTATAACGCAAGTCATGATTTACAGCTCAAAGCGATTTACAATTCCAACAAGAAAATTGGTTGATTAAAGTGTTATTTAGTATAAATATAATTTAAACTCTCTTTTTACTGTGCCTGTGGCTGGTGGGTACCACCAGTCACAACCCCTCGGTCTGCATGCTTTTATGGTGCATTTGTGTCTTAAATTGTGAGCTGATGTCAGGCATGTTTGACTGACCAGCAGTGGGCCGCTCACTTGGCTTTTTACCTGCGCCCGCGTCGCAGCAGCGCTCTTCACAAGCTCTTAGAATGGAATCCAGCCGAGATCCTTTTCGGTTCGACAAATGGTCTGCGCAGCTCCCCAGCACGGTGGCGGAGGAACTTTCTAAAGAGGGCTTTGACAGCAAACTAGCCCTCCTTCACGCCACCAAGGAGGACATTAATTCGCTCAAACTCAAACGCGGCCACCATGTCGCTAAAATCAACATGGCCGAAGCAATGTTTTCATAAAAGCAGCGGTATTGTACGGGCACATGTTGAATTTGGGTTACATGTGTTGCAGAGTATTTGAAAATCCGTGGGCATAAAAACATGCAAAGCAGAGTGATAGGTCCCTGTTGTGAATATAGTCAAGTGGATAAATTGATTACTTATGTTTCACACAAGTTTTGCTGTTACAGCAGTCACTCTCATGAACGGCCGTTTGCGCAGCGTTCCATTGTTGTGGCAGCAGCCCTTGGTTGGTACGGGAACGGGACAAAGAACGGTTGTGTGGACTTTTGACACCGACAAACTGAAGAATGAACAGATCTATGAGGTAACCGTCTCAATGGTCCAGGCTCAGGAAACAAAATTTAGTATATATATGGCCTGGGGCGATTGTAGCTTCCCTTCTTCGTGTCCAGCTCTCTCTCTCTCCCTCTCTCTCTCTCTCTCTCTCTCTCTCTCTCTCTCTCTCTCTCTCTCTCTCTCTCTCTCTCTCTCTCTCTCTTTGCGAATATGATTTTGAAGCGCATTACATAGTCGGTATCTGATATCTAAAGTCCTGATATTTTGGATGCGGAGGAATTTTTCCTGGTGATGATCTGAGGTAACGGAATTGTTCATGCATTCTGAGGGAATTTGACAGGTATCGGGTTGTGTGTGTGTGGGGGGGGGGGGGGCTTTTGGTGTGGGGTAAATGATTAAAACGCTTGCACCCTAACTATGAAAGCAGCCACACGCATACTCACAGAGGCACAGAGGCACGCATGTTTGTGTGACGGTTTGCACGAATGACCATTGAAAATTAGTTTTAATAAAAACAAGCGACATTTCCTTTGAGCACACAGGTGCTCAGCCAATGTGTATTGAAACTTTTTCAATTATCCCAAAATGTCATAACGTTTGGCAATATAATTATTTAACAACAACAAAAAGACTACCGGATTCCGTACATAAAAAAGTCAGGGGCTGTAACAACAATTCGCGGCATTCTAATGGCTGGCTGGCTTTGGATCTAGGTCACTTTAGTGGGAATATCGGTCAACTTCGAAACCTGAGGACCAGCCACTTCCGGTTCCCCTTTCAGAGTAATGAGATTGCTGGGGCCGTAGAATTTTTCATCCAGTTTTGTCCTTTTTTTTCTCCAAAATTGATATTAGTCGGAAGAAACAAGCACACGTGTGACACGTGTGGTGGGGGTATTTCCCAGCGAGTTTTCAGTGTTGTTGTTGTTATTGCGAAGCGAAGCGGCTTCCCAGGGCGGAAGGCAGTCAGTTTGTGCATCAAACAGTGTTGTTGTGATGGATGGATGAGTGAGTGATGAGGGTGAATGAGTTAGTTAAACTGTGACTGAATATCTATTGATTGATTGATATTAAAGTGAACATTAGGGGGGGGGGGGTGTCAAGACAGCAGCGGACCAAGAAAACCTCCAAACAGACCTCGACAGACTGGCGTCCTGGGAACAGAAGTGGAAGATGGCATCCCATCCTGCCAAATGCACCACCGTACACATGACCCGACGCCGTACCACCCTACCATACGAGTACCAGCTCCACGGCCAGAAACTCCAGGAGGAGACCCAGGCTAAGTACCTCGGCGTCACCCTGACCAAAGACCTGAAGTGGAACACCCACATCGCCAACATCACCACCAAGGCGAACAGAGCACTTGGCTTTGCTAGACGCAACATCAAGCTCAGCAACAAGAAGGCCAAGGCGGCTGCATACAAGGCACTAGTACGACCCATCCTAGAGTATGCCAGCCCAGTATGGGACCCACACACCGCTGAAGACAGTGCCTCTCTCGAAAAGGTCCAAAGAAGAGCAGCCAGATGGGTGTCGCATCGCTTCCGCCAGACCTCCAGCGTCAACAACATGCTCGAAGACCTTGAGTGGCCTACGCTTGAGAGCAGACGGAGGCGAGCGAGACTAACAACCTTCTACAAAGTCCACCACGACCTTGTCGCAGTGAAGAGCAACCACGCACCAAAGCCAAGCCCACCCAAGTGCACGACCAGGCAGACCCACGCTCTGTCCTACGAAATCCCCCACTCTAGGACAGCCTACAGGCAGAAAACATTCTTCCCGCGCACCATTCCAGAGTGGAACCGCCTGCCTGTAGAAACTGCCACAGCGCCATCCCTGGCATCCTTTCAGGCCAGGCTGGCAACTCTCCACTGACCCATCATCCCCCCCTCCCTACCCCCAACCTCCCCCCCCCCCTGAACTTCACCCCTGACCAAGCAATAGACCGGAACCACCATCACCCAAGCGTAGCAGATTCATCACCATGCTGATGTTGGCTACCTATCACTAAGAAGAAGAAGAATGCACCATTGTGCACTCGCCTTGATGTAAGGAACACTACTGCAGTCTCCAACAGCTTCAAAGTGGGTTAGACAGGCTCTTGATAAAGACTGAGGCAAAATGTGCCAAATCACACATTGTCTTGAAAGAAGGAAAAATCTTCATTTGTCACCTTTCTGCACTTTTTTGACTTTGAGTGCATAGCCACAATGGTCACAGACAAGATGCATCAACCAGATTTGAAAAAGACCCCAAACTGAACTTGTTATGATTATTTGTAACCCCTCTCACCTTTTTGACTTGGCCGTACCCAAGCAAAAAGGCAAAAAAATCATAACTAATTCCATGTTGACTTTTTGGTGGGGTGGACCTATTGTTCCAGACTCGCCTTGATTAGAGCAACACTAGTGCAGTGTCCAACAGCTTTTAAAATTTGTTTTGACCTCTTGACAATGTACATGTCAACAATCCTTGACTATCCCTGACTGTTGTATAGTAAGAACAAAATCTTCATTTTTCCCCTTTCTCCACCTTTTTGAGTGTCAGTGCATAGCCACAATGGTCACAGAAAAGATGCAGCAAACAGATTTGAAAAAGACCCAAAAGTGAACTTGTTATGACTATTTCTAACCTTTCCTACCTTGTTCACTTGGCCGTACCCAAGCCAAAAGACTAAAAAAAATCATAACTAATTCCATGTTCACTTTTTGATGGGGTGGACCTATTGTTCCAGACTCGCCTTGATTAGAGCAACACTAGTGCAGTGTTCAACAGCTTTTAAAATTTGTTTTGACCTCTTGACAATGTACATGTAAACATGTAACCCTAATCCCTGACTGTTGTGCAGTGAGAAAAAAATCTTCATTTCTCCCTTTTCTCCACTTATTTGTGTGTCAGTGCATAGCCACAATGGTCACAGAAAAGATGCATCAAACAGATTTGAAAAAGACCCAAAACGGAATTTGTTATGAATATTTCTAATCTTTTTTGGACTTAGAAAAAAACAACACCCAAAATCTTCCTTTTTCCCTTCTTCAAAATTTGTCCCAAAAAAAAACCAACACCCAAAATCTTCATTTTCCCCCTTCTTCACTTTTTTGACTGTCAGTGCATAGCCAGAATGGTCACAGAAAAGATGCAGCAAACAGATTTGAAAAAGACCCCAAACTGAACTTGTTATGACTATTCACCTTTTTGACTTGGCCGTACCCAAGCAAAAAGGCCAAAAAAATCATAACTAATTCCATGTTGACTTTTTGGTGGGGTGGACCTATTGTTCCAGACTCGCCTTGATTAGAGCAACACTAGTGCAGTGTCCAACAGCTTTTAAAATTTGTTTTGACCTCTTGACAATGTACATGTCAACAATCCCTGACTATCCCTGACTTGTGTAGTAAGAAAAAATCTTCATTTTTCCCCTTTCTCCACTTTCTCTTTCATGAGGAAGGGATAATCACACATAGTGCGCCAGTGAGGTTAGAATGGTGAGGTGGGGTCTGAGGCTGGTAAGGGATTTGGGGGTAGGACCGACGAGAGGGCACGGATTCGGCGGTTCGCCGTGTCGAGTCAACTTCATATAGATCTGTGTAGGCGATCAACAGCCCCAGCCGATCTGGATCTGTTCAAGTCAAAAGTAAAGTCAAGGATACGAAGAAGTTTACCGAAAAACATCGATCCCAAGGACTCATGTTGTAACTTTTCAAAGCAGTTACATTCAATCAAAGCTCTATCCACATTAAACCGAACGGGAATCGTCGAAGATCCACGCAACTTCACTGCAATGTCAAAAACGAACTCATAATGTCACCGCAGATCTATAGTTGGTTTTGGTTTTGTGTCGCAGCAAAGAAACGAAGCAAATCTCCGGCTTTTAGACTATTTCACACTAAAAAAACGTTCATTTAGCGGGTTATTAACATATATTTCTTTGAGGTTGCAAGGCAATGGCATCGCTGAGATGTACTCCTTCGAACACACGACACAGGTTAGAAATTGACTTCATTTGAGCGCTTTTTACGGCCAAAACAGAGTGAGCTTTTTGACGGGTTTATGGAAAAATTCTCATTTTCAGAGCACAGCATCGACAACCCTGCACTCCTCTCATGAAAGAACTTCACTGGCTTCCTGTATCTGAACGTATTAGGTACAAGGAACTTAGTCGAAAAATATCGACAGGGGGCCGACAAATGGTTTAAATGTGAAATGTGTGTATAATAATGGGTGTGGGTCTGAAATCAAGTTAGGTAGTAGTTAACATTTGTTTAAAGAAAAAGAAGACAAGTACAGTAATGCAATATTTATTGTGAAAACCAACGATTGTACAAAGAACATGTGAGGCAACATTATGTCTATGATGGTGTGAAGAAAATTAGTTATGATTTATACTAATATTATTTAGACTTGAGACGGCCCTTGACTCAGACGACTCTGTAGACGGATTGGTTCCGTCCTAACGCAGAATGCAAGTGCGCAGTAGAACTGCTTACAAAACGATTATAACAAAACACTGATTCCATTATTGAAAAGGGGGTATCAGGTAATGCTATAGTTTTTACAAATTGTAGCAAAGTCGACTAACTTTACTATGCACGACGTTTGCTTGCAAATTACAACACAAACGCGAAAAACTTAACTATTTGTAGAGTTGTAAGGCATTGCAGACAAAGCAACTGCAAGAAAGTGAGGTTTTAGCAGTGTGGAAATCTGCTAAAAACGGTCTTATATATGGCAATCCGTTTGTAAAGAAATTACGTTTTTTCCTGTTGATCTAAATAATGAATTATTTAACTAAATAATTCATTATATAGCTAAATAATTCATTATTTAACTAAATAATTCATTATTTACACAAAAGTAAAAAGTGTGATTGTTGTAATTAAAGAAATCTTTTATTTACTAAACAATTCATTATTTAATAAAAAAAAATCCATTATTTACTATATAATGCATTATATACTATAGAATGCATTGTATACTATAGAATGCATTGTATACTATAGAATGCATTCTATAATATAGAATGCATTCTATAATATAGAATGCATTCTATAATATAGAATGCATTCTATAATATAGAATGCATTCTATAATATAGAATGCATTCTATAATATGGAATGCATTCTATAGTATACAACAGGGCCGGACTACCGGGGGGGGGGGGTTATGGGGGTTGCGCAACCCCCCCCCCCCCCCAGCCTAAACATGTACCTCACTTATTTAAAACATTTTTTATTATTGTTTATTTTATGCCGTTTCATGCAAGGAGCGACCATTTTGCTATCTCAGAATATGACCTACCCATCAGCTTCAGGGGGCTTTGCCCCCTGACCCCCACTGGCAACCCCCCTCCCTCCTCTTCGACTAGTCCGGCCCTGTACAATACAGTAACAGAGAGAGAGAGAGAGAGAGAGAGAGAGAGAGAGAGGGAGAGAGAGAGAGAGGGGGAGAGAGAGAGAGAGGGAGAGAGAGAGGAAGAGAGAGAGAGAGAGGGAGAGAGAGAGGGAGAGAAAAACAGAGAGAGACAGAGACACAGAGAGAGACACACAGAGAGACAGCCAGAGACAGAAACAGAGAGAGAGAAACGGAGAGAGAGAGAGAGAGAGAGAGAGAGAGAGAGAGAGAGGGAGAGAGAGAAACAGAGAGAGACAGAGAGAGAGAGAGAGAGCCACACAGAGAGACAGAGAGAGACAGAAACAGAGAGAGAGAAACGGAGAGAGAGAGAGGGAGAGAGACAGACAGACAGACAGAGACAGAGAGAGACAGAGACAGAGAGAGACAGAGAGAGACAGAGAGAGACAGAGAGAGACAGAGACACTGACACAGTTTAATTGAATAGAGAGAAAGAGAGAGAGAGGGAGGGAGAGAGAGAGAGAGAAACATAGAGAGACAGAGACACAGAGAGTAGTTTCGTAACGTTATAGAATGCATTCTATATTATAGAATGCATTCTATAGTATAGCATGCATTCTATATTATAGAATGCATTCTATATTATAGAATGCATTCTATAGTATACAATGCATTCTATATTATAGAATGCATTCTATAGTATACAATGCATTCTATAGTATACAATGCATTCTATAGTATATAATGCATTATATAGCAAATAATGGATTTTTTTGATTAAATAATGAATTGTTTAGTAAATAAAAGATTTCTTTAATTACAACAATCACACTTTTTACTTTTGTGTAAATAATGAATTATTTAGTTAAATAATGAATTATTTAGCTATATAATGAATTATTTAGTTAAATAATTCATTATTTAGATCAACAGGAAAAAACGTAATTTCTGTACAAACGGATTGCCATACTTATATCCCTTCCGTTAACATGGTTTCGTCCGGCCATACATGTAGGCTCTTTATGACACTGACCCTGAGCTGACCCTGAGGCCCTGAAAAGGTTTTCACGCAAAAATTCTCTCGAAGAACCAAATGGGTTCGGTGCATTTGTGAGTCTGTCACATGTTGAAGGGCCCCATACGGGTTGAAAGAGATAAGGTACTATGATACTATCGTGTTTTTTTGCAAACCTAGTGCACTACCGTTCTCACGAGATAAGTTACTTCTGTTTTGTTCCGTGTTTTTTTGTGTCCAATTGACACCATGTATGAGAGATGAAACAGAAAAGCCTGTTGTGAAAATGCACAAATTTGGAGCAAAAAACCAAACAAAACAAAAGTAACTGTTCTCATGAGAACGGCAAACAACGACACATGTTGACTGCCCTTATAATTAATTGAAGAAATCACCCCACTCCCCTCCCCCCTGCTGCTAGGTACACGTGTACTGAAGTTAACCTCTGGTTTGACCTGTGTGCCAAGAGTCAGATGAGAGAGACAAACCGAGAGCGAGAGCGAGCGAGAGAGAGAGAGACACACACACACACAGAGACAGACATAGAAAGACAGAAGCGGGGATTCTCAGAGGGAGACACAGACAACTGACATACATACAGAGAGAGAGAGAGAGAGAGAGAGAGAGAGAGAGAGAGAGAGAGAGAGAGAGAGAAAATTTAACTGATCTCGTGAGAACGGTTGACGGCTTGCAAGGTTTTGACGGCTCACAACACTGTCACTGAGCTGTCAGCGCTCGCAATGTTTACTATTTCGACAACACGCATGACAGCAACATAAAATGTTCAAGTTGATGATGTACGTTAGCACACATATACACTTTTCTCTTACCTTGTTGTACTTGAAGTTTGTAGTTCCACGTGAACAAAATCTTCTCGCGCAAAAAGTATCCAGTGACCGGATGTTGTGCAAAAGACTCGCCTATTATGATATAAGGGTGCGTCGGTGTACACTATAACGAACGCATCTGTCAACCAAGCAAACATTGACATGTACAACACTTATGTTGACAATAGTTCTCATAAAAAACACGTTTTGTCACGCTTGAGAGCATTTCTATGCAAGTGGTGACTACATTATACGTGGTGACGCGCAAACATTATTGTAGACCCCTTGTGCATAAAAATAGATTCTTCCACATTCTTCCACACAAAGCTTGAAGGCCTCAATCTTCACGCGCAAAAACCGTAGACCAGATTAATAGGTGCTTGATTTTGGTATTTTGAATTACATAACATTAAACCTTAGTTGGGCTTCACGGTCATGGCAACAGCCATAATAATATTATATAATGTATAGTATTATATTTCAGCATATGTAAATTGCATGTCATCATACCAAACTGTCATACATTTTTATTCCTTCATTATTCTGATTGATCACAACCAAACCTACTATCCCCATTGGACACATCCAAATGCAAGCGCCTGTTCTTGACAATTTGCTGGGTGGGACTTTGCCAGACACACTGTTTGGCGCATGGCCTGTAGGTAAAATGTAAATAACAATGTATTTTCTAATTTGTGCACAAAAGCTTTTTTTTCTTCTTTTTTTTTAACATAACAATGTTTAATGTCACTGTATGTTTGAAAGACCATGGTCACATTTGTAAAATAAATGTTAAATTAGAAAATAAATAACACTTTGGTTCATGATTTTTTCTACACCTGTGCTAAAAATAAGACATAAAAATGTTGGTATATAAGTCACTCAAATACAACTAGGTATGAATGGCTCGGTTTGAGTTTGTTGCAGTTGACCCTGCACAATGCGACCTATTATGTTTTTGCGATTTTGCCGTCACCCCTCCCATAGGGTGACGTATTTCACAACTTCCTGTGTTACACAAACTCTGTGATGACCAATTTCGCCTTCACTCCTCCCATAGGGTGACGGATTTCACAACTTTCTACAGATGAACAATGTTGCCTCCACCCCTCCCATAGGGTGACGGATGTCACAACTTCCTGTGTACACAAACTGATGACGTATTTCACAACAAAATGGCGCTGCCCATGGTCAACCTCGAAACTATCCGTATAGAATGGGGGCGTCCTCGCCCCCATAATAAAGCTGCCTGCTTCTGCTACAATATCATCTCTGAATCGGCACCTGCCTATCTTTCTGAACTGGTCTCTCTCTACACTCCCTCTCGCACCCTTCGTTCTTCTGATGATGCTCGACTTCTCTGTCAAGGTCGCTTTAAACGCAAGGCTCATGGCTTCCGCACGTTTTCGTATTATGGACCTCAGTTATGGAATTCACTCCCCTTTCAATTACGTCACTCTCCATCCATTTCATCTTTTAAGTCCAATTTGAAAACTCACTTGTTCCAACAACACTACGGATAGTTCCTTAGTATAGAGTCTGGGGATGTGAGATGTGCATGATGTGTTGTTTGAATCTGACAGTGATTGTATGATTTTTGTATACATGTATTGTTGTCACGCGCTTTGAACTTCTGATAAGGCGCTTTATAAATGCCCGTTATTATTATTATTATTATTATAAAATCACTTCGGGGGCAGGTCTAAAATCCTGTGTACAGTGCCAAATCATACATCATTCAAAAGAGCAAAGTATGTTCTTTATTCTAACATATGGGCTAGGGTAAGTCATAGATATAAATAGACAGTGTCTGTCTATTATATCTGTAGGCAAGTGTATTCCATTCCTTCGATAGTCTCGTCATCTAGATCTACACTTGCGTGAACAATGCAATTTTGAGTCTGTTTTGCATAAAAGACCTGCGAGATTTGTAGAAGTCAAAACAACAACTTACAGTCCAGCCTCTCAACTTTCGTTCCATGCAATTTGTTTGTCTGTACGTATAGACTGAGGGGTGCCCCGAAATGATTTGTAATCACAACATTCACAGACTTCAAATACGCCATTGAAAACTCGTCCACGTGCGTTTTAGATATATATATACTTGGGACTAAAACTGTCGTACCTACCAAAGGCCGCTTCGCGTAAGAAAATGACTTCCAGAGTCGCAAGGCTCGGGATTTTTTTTAGAAGAAATTTATATTTCGTTGTTCTAGTCCGAATGAATATGAAGATATGGCGAGTTGAAAACGCCGATTCTTTCGCCAGAAACACGTCTGTTTCCACACCGGAAAGAAGGAATGGACTGAGCTACTAGAAGCACGGCGCCGTGCGTACAATCGATCGAATGATGTTATTCACACAATACCACTTGGCGATCTCTAAAAAATCATTTAAAAACGAACTAGCTGACATGTAATGAAACTATTTACTGAAATCAAGAAGTATCTTAGTTCTAGCCGTGCATATGACACACCCTTTCGCGAAAGCACACTGAACCGTGCGTATACGCATTCGCACCCGCAAACCACCAACCCAGGCGGGTTATCCAGATCCAGATCCAGATCCAGATCCAAGGGAAGTAACTCAGTGAGTATAAACATGAGCAAGAACCGCAACCCGAACACACTCGTAACACCTTAATGTGGGTCTATGTAAGCAGATGCCAGCGCAAGCAATCTGATGCAGTGTCAGGAGGCGGTTTGGTACAAGAGAACCTTAGAGGCCACAGCCTCGGCCGTCTAAGGGATCTGTGTGTCTGGAGGCACATTTGGTTTCTGAGGTTCAAGCGGAGCTGTTGCCTCTGCTCCCAAGTTCCCGTGTCTGGAGGCGTTTTTGGTATGGAAGCAAACCTGTAGGTTGGGGCCTCTGCCTTTCAGGATGCCAGGACTACAAAATGTGTGTCTTGGGACACATTTAGCTTAAGATTCCAGAAGTGGATCTGTGCTGTGCTGGGTCTGCTGCAAGCACACTAGAACCAGCTCGCAACAGTTGAGGTGAACAGATTGGTGATCACGAACCTCAAAAAATAACAGCTTATATACCTTCCATGACTGTCCCTGACGTCACAGCTAAGGAACCAATGAAAACGTTGCTCTGGGACCACAGAACAAAATGGGGAGTGAGAGGGAGAGTTTCGAGGCTGCTGTCAACCTCCTTAAAAGCTACAAACTTTATAAAAAACGAGTACTCTTCAGACTGGCTCGCTCCCCCAGTATGAAAGTTTTTGTCTTGTGCACGTGGATTTAAATTTTTTTTTTAAATTTATTATACACAATTAAAAAAATTATTAGAGTAAAATAAAACATTAAAACGTTCATAATAAACAATAACAAGAATTAAAAAAAAAAAAAAAAATAGACCGCCCATGCCGGGAATCAAACCCGGGTCACTTGGATTTAAAAAAAAAAAAAAAAAAAAAATTATTCATTTATTTTACACAATTAAAAAAACTATTAGAGTAAACTTAAACATTAAAACGTTCATAATAAACAATAGTAAACAAGAATTTAAAAAAAAATAGAACGCCCATGCCGGGAATCGAACCCGGATGATTTTGGCCATAGACTCTCTTGTGCTCTCTGTCTCTCTTTCACCGAGACCAAACCCTGCATTGTCATTTCTTTGCCGAGACCATTTCCTCACCCGTTGTCTGGCTTGCAAATCATGCTTTTCTCGTCACGTGTTCGCCGCTCAAGTGTCCCCTTTAGTTCAGGCTGTTCACAAAGTGACCAGCCTCCCACCGCAAAAACTCCCACCGTTAAGAGTGGCTTTTGTGATTTATTTCGCATTTAGGTCCCAGGTAACATTATGAAGTTTTAATACGATCAATCGGACCTATTATCAAGTTAGTGTATCAACTTTTGAACGAACTGCGCCCAGTAGTTTCCCAGCAATAAGCTGTTAAGTCGAGACAGACAGACAGACACACACACACACACACAATTAAAGTCTGTTGGACCCTAGTACTGCGTACTCGGGGAAAATCCCTCAAAAATACACAAAAATTCCTGCACTAAGAAAACTACATCAAAAACGCTATTAAAAAAAATACATCAATAAGATGGAAATTCTACGACGCATCATTTTGATACCAAACACTCATAGGTGATCAACACTGCGAACAAAGTGCAAAACCTCTGACTATTACCTCGCAAAATAGTCATGTCACACCAAAAAACGTAGGCAGTTATAAGTTAACCACAATCAAACACAGTGTATGTTCAACAGGCTTCTCGTATGTATATGATAAACATAAAATCCACATTCTACAAAACAAATAATACAGAATACATATTTATATCGAATACATGGGTAAAAGAAAGATCGATAAAGGTTGCTAACATCCGGTATATAAGCGTTATCACACCTGAAGCGGTGAACCTAATCGCTCACAAAACAATGACATTGTCATGCTTAGACCGCATTTAGAAGAAAAAAACCCGATTCGGATCCAAAACGGCATTTCAGGTGATTTCAGTTTTCGCGGCAGTTAATCATAAATCTCGTAATAACTACACCCACACCTACACACACACGCATGCACACACACACACACCACACACACGCACACACGCACACACACACACATACACACACATACGCACACTCACACACACACATACACTCACACACACACACACACACACACACACAAACACAGACACACAAACACACACACAGACACACACATACACACACATACACACACAAACACACACAGACACACACACACACACACACACACACACACACACACAAACACAAACACATGAACTAACGAAAGTACAACTGTCTCTATCCAGCTGACAGCATGGTCCATGATAACGGTATGCAGTTCACCACGAGGGACAGGGACAACGACGCGTCGACCTGGCAAGACTTCAACTGTGCAGAGAAAATGCACGGCGCCTGGTGGTACTGGGACTGCTCCAATGCCAACCTGAACGGGAAGTACATGCCCAACAGCAATGATCCAGATACTCACGGGATACTTTGGGTCCCGTTTGGAGGACACGAATACTCCCTTAAATTTAGCGAGATGAAAATTAGAGTAGCATAAAAAAGAGAGACATACCTACCACAGGTATTAATTAACCTGTCTAAGATGTTCATCGAATCGTAAAATATAGGTAAAGCTAAATCTCAGTATCGATACACGCTTTGTAGGGCATATCATACGCGTAAGGTGTGTTGATAGTTAAGGTAATGTGACATACTTAAACTAACGTGATTTATATTCTAAATAGCGGATCTGTATTAACGCTATACATAGTTGAACCCAAACTTATTTTGGTTATTACAAATCTGAAAATTCTACATTGTATATAAAATTAGAATTGGTGTATTTGATCCAAAAAGGATTCCATCTGATTCTTAATCATTTCCTAATTATAAAAATATAGATATGTTATGTTTAGATGGAAAAAAAGCTCAGAAAACGGAAAACAATAGAAAAAAGCACGCTTTGCTGTGAAGCGCTGCGAGCATCTGCGCTATACTAGCTTTTCGTTTCTGCACGCTTATTTCGTGCACGTGTTACAGAATACAGAATCTTTCATTGGCCAAGTTTGGGAATTTGTCTTGACACTGCAGTAAGAAACATTCAATCCTGCCATGTACGCCAACACACGCATCTATACAAACTGATCCACGACATCAACTTATAAAGTCTCGTGAAGCGATATAAAAACATTTAGTCAAGATCAACACCACAAACCAATCATCGCCGAGACGACATTCAGATAGTCTGGGCTGAAGACCGAGACGGGTCACGCTCGCCGCCGCGAAGCACGCGTCCGTACTACTTACTGAACCTATTTTCTTTCATTCTGAGCACATTTGTAGAATAAACATGACATAATCTGTATCGTTTTGAAATCAAGAAAAGATGAGGAATAAAATGCAATCGATTTTAATGAAAACTTTAATGAACAAACTCTTTAATTAGTTTTTAAGCCTCCAAGCTGAAATGCAATACCAAAGTCCGGGCTTTGTGGAAGATTACTTGACCAAAATTTCAACCAATTTGGTTGAAAGACGAGAGCGTGACAGTGCTGCCTCAACTTTCACAAAAATCCGGATATGACGTCATCAAAGACATTTATTTAAAAAAAAGGAAAAAAAGGTCTGAAGATAATATACCTAGGAACTCTCATGTGCAATTTTATGAAGATCGGTCCGGTAGTTTTGTCTGAATCGCTCTATACACGCGCACTCACCCTCGTCTCGATTCCTAGTCTATGTTAAAACATTTACTCAAAACTTGACTAAATGTAAAAACGACGCTGAAGAACATTTGAATATACATTCACTAAAACGAACAACATGCACTCCAAAGCTGCCTCACCTCAAATCAGACACACGCACACATACACACAAACCGACACACACACCCACACACACACACACACACACAACACACACACACACACACACACACGACAACACACACACACGCACACACACACACACACACACACACACACACACACGACAACACACACACACACACACACACACACACACACACACACACACACACACACACAACAACACTCACACACACACACACACACACACAATGTTTGTTTTTGTTTTTTGTGGTGTGTTTTTTAACAAAGTAGTCTGTTCATTGTATTTTGAACATATTGACCAAAATGTAGTAGTTGTTTATTTTTTGCATGTAACGATTTGACATTGTTTCTTTTTGTACCAAATATGCTCAACGGTAAAAGAAAGTACACATGTTTAAATTGTGTGCCACAGACGTAATATAAAATGTAATGGAATGTTAAAAGGAGCACAGTTTTAGATGGAAATTGTGCTGCAAATAGCACTTGCTTTTTTACGCATTGGAATGACGTCACGTTTTTCACGTGTATTTTCGATTTGTCGACCCAGCAACAAAGTAAAGAGACAGAATGAAGAAAAAACTTATCCAGTAATCTGGTATGCGTGATTTGTTTTATAGCAATGTAAAGTTAGCAAATAAACAATGGCGACTGCACGTGAGAGCGAGCAACACAAAGCACTGTACTCACGTTAAAATGACGAACACGGAAAGTTAGTTCAATGAATAAGAATTGTGGGGGGTACTAGGGAGTGAAAAGTATAGGACACAAGTCACAAACCCTGAAAATCAGCATGCATACTGGTACACTGTGTTAGGTTATAATTTATAATAGTTATTTCGAGAATCTATTTCGTCTGCAATGTTGTGTACTCATGGTAGGAAAGGGACTCAAAGAATCATTAAGGGATTGTCTGCAATGTTGTGTAGTCATGGTAGGAAAAGGACTCAAAGAATCATTAGGGGTTGTCTGCAATGTTGTGTACTCATGGTAGGAAAGGGACTCAAAGAATCATTAAGGGGTTGTCTGCAATGTTGTGTACTCATGGTAGGAAAGGGACTCAAAGAATCATTAAGGGTTGTCTGCAATGTTGTGTACTCATGGTAGGAAGGAGACTCAAAGAATCATTAAGGGGGTGTCTGCAATGTTGTGTACTCATGGTAGGAAAGGGACTCAAAGAATCATTAGGGGTTGTCTGCAATGTTGTGTACTCATGGTAGGAAAGGGACTCAAAGAATCATTAAGGGTTGTCTGCAATGTTGTGTACTCATGGTAGGAAAGGGACTCAAAGAATCATTAAGGGTTGTCTGCAATGTTGTGTACTCATGGTAGGAAGGAGACTCAAAGAATCATTAAGGGTTGTCTGCAATGTTGTGTACTCATGGTAGGAAGGAGACTCAAAGAATCATTAGGGGTTGTCTGCAATGTTGTGTACTCATGGTAGGAAAGGGACTCAAAGAATCATTAAGGGTTGTCTGCAATGTTGTGTACTCATGGTAGGAAAGGGACTCAAAGAATCATTAAGGGTTGTCTGCAATGTTGTGTACTCATGGTAGGAAGGAGACTCAAAGAATCATTAGGGGTTGTCTGCAATGTTGTGTAGTCATGGTAGGAAAGGGACCCAAAGAATCATTAAGGGTTGTCTGAAATGTTGTGTACTCATGGTAGGAAAGGGACTTAAAGAATCATTAAGGGTTGTCTGCAATGTTGTGTAGTCATGGTAGGAAAGGGACTCAAAGAATCATTAAGGGTTGTCTGCAATGTTGTGTACTCATGGTAGGAAGGAGACTCAAAGAATCATTAGGGGTTGTCTGCAATGTTGTGTACTCATGGTAGGAAAGGGACTTAAACTAAGAATCATTAAGGGTTGTCTGCAATGTTGTGTACTCATGGTAGGAAAGGGACTCAAAGAATCATTAAGGGGTTGTCTGCAATGTTGTGTACTTATGGCAGGAAAGAGACTCAAAGAATCATTAAGAGATTATCTGAAATGTTCAACTAAGCGAGAGAGGGAAGAAGGGATAGAAAGAGAGATGGAGGGAGGGAAAGAGAGAGGGAGGGAGAGAGGAGGGGAGGGAGAGTGAGGGAGGGAGACAAGGATCGTCAAGAGAATCATTTGGAGAAGACAAATGTTTGAAATAAAACGTTATAATTGGACGTCATTATGTCTCGCTTTATCGAATGACGTAATTAGTGTGTTCTAGACTTGAAATGACGTCTTTTTTGCATGAGTCGTCTGACAATAATTTTGAAACTACCATTATACGAAAATTGGGATTCCTTGGACTTACTTGGTTTTGCCAAAACATTCATGTACACTCAAAAAGTTGTTTTTGGTTGTGGACCTACTTTTTCATATCTACTTATTTAAGCACTACACAAAGTCGAAATTAACAGAAAAGATGCGCATTGATTTCCACTTTTTGATGAACGAAAAATATCATTTTTGAAAAAAATGGACTTCCTGGGGTCTTACAGAATTAAAAAAATTCCAAAACTCCAAAAAAATTTGGAATTGGGTGGGTGGGTTAGCCATCAATTTGGAATCTTGATTTTTTTTGGAAACTCAACAAAATATTATGTTGCAACCTTTCCCGCGCCTGTAGTGAGTGACAATCCTTGGTATCATTAATACAACGTTCAAAGAAAGGGTAAACAGTGTTCAGTATCATGTCAACTTGCTAAAATAAGAAATGTGAATACCCCCCGCGGGTTAGGGGGAGTTCCATATTGGTTGGGACGAGAAAGAATTTGCCCGATGCTCCCCAGCATGTCGTAAGAGGCGACTAACGGATTCTGTTTCTCCTTTTACCCTTGTTAAGTGTTTCTTGTATAGAATATAGTCAATTTTTGTAAAGATTTTAGTCAAGCAGTATGTAAGAAATGTTAAGTCCTTTGTACTGGAAACTTGCATTCTCCCAGTAAGGTAATATATTGTACTACGTTGCAAGCCCCTGGAGCAAATTTTTGATTAGTGCTTTTGTGAACAAGAAACAATTGACAAGTGGCTCTATCCCATCTCCCCCCTTCCCCCGTCGCGATATAACCTTCGTGGTTGAAAACGACGTTAAACACCAAATAAAGAAAGAAAGAAATGTGAATATAAAGCAGTGGCTGAAGGTTGAGAGGGAAGAGAATAAAAGACAGCAATTGAACTGTACTCACCACTAAACGTCCATTTACGGTAGTGGCGAGTACAGTTCAATTGCTCTCTGTTATTAAAATAAGAAACCCGAGTTTAATAATGTTCACTACATGGTGTATGTGTGGCCGGTGGATTTGGACAACTTTTCCCGCATAGACGAATATCAAACCACTGAAAATGTCGACTTCAGAATTAGAGTGCATCTTTCAAACACCATCTTCTCGGTATGAATCCTTCGTCAATATGTACTGCCAACTTCACAAAAAGTCGTCGAGACAAGATCGGTTCAAGGCAGCACAGGCCGAGTGGATTGCTGCAAAGAAATCTGGCTGTGTTGACGCTGTGTTTGACACCATGGAAAAGGAAATTAAGACGACAGTCGACCCGGACACCCAGAGGAATAAGTTCATTGATTTCTTCACAGTAAAGAAAACAACGACTACTGCCGAGTGCTCGGTTTTGTCAGCACATGGCAGGGTGGCTCCACACCTGTCCACCGTAGTATCAGTCTATACGTTCAAACTACAGTGAAAGCGGAATCAGTTGGCTCAGAATTCTATGCTTTTAATTACATTTATAACAGAATTGATGTTTGGGTTGTTATTGTTGATAATTTGGAATTTCGATGTGTTGTACTTTTAAATCGGTCATCATCATCATCATCATCATCATCATCATCATCATCATCATCATCATCATCATCATCATCATCATCATCATCATCTTTATTATTATTTCTAGTAGTAGTAGTAGTAGTGGTTTTTTTTTAATTATTGCTATTGCTGTTATTGACGGTTTTTACGCGCACGAATGTTCTTTATCTATTTGCATGACACAGCCATTTGAGCTCAGCTTTTTTGGTCAGATATGTCATTACAAACACACAAGATTTTCTTGACAACTTTTCTTGAGAAAAAAAACGAGGAACACTGCAGTTCGAGAAATAAACAAAACAGGAAAACACACTTTCGTATTCAAATGTTTTTCTATTTCTTTGCAAACATCAGTCCAACAGCCTTGCATGGTTTTGTCAATCACACAATAGAAAACTAGACAAAGATTGGAAGGGGTTGAAAGTACCTGTAAGCCAACAAGACAAAAATCATCAAAACAAGATGGTTGCCAGTCGCTCCGAGAGAAACAAAAATGTGCAATACAAAAAATTGCAAAACATCTGCTGTCACATCTCTTAGCAGCGACAGTACGAGTAAAACTTGACTTTTTGTTTCGATTGGAATTCGGATTTTCACTGGAACCCTCCTGATCTCATATATTAACAAAGAAACACACATGATTAACGATTGCTGATGTTTCGTTGTTGTTTATTCTCATAAAGCAAAGTAATGCTCAAAAGTTTGCCTTAACCGGAAATGTTTGGCAGCAAACTGAATACCGAAAGACAAGTCACCGACCGAGCACTGCTATATGACAGTGTTTGTTTGTTTCTGTTAAAACAAAGTATATTGCTACGTCACCACATTGCTATAGTTTGACCGATGACTGCGACCGAGTGACCACATTGCTAAAGTTTGACCGATGACCGCGACCGAGTGACCACATTGCTATATTTTGACCAATTACCGCGACCGAGTGACCACATTGCTAAAGTTTGACCGATGACCGCGACCGAGTGACCACATTGCTAAAGTTTGACCGATGACCGCGACCGAGTGACCACATTGCTATAGTTTGACCGATGACCGCGACCGAGTGACCACAGTGCTATAGTTTGACCGCGACCGAGTGACCACATTGCTATAGTTTGACCGATGACCGGGACCGAGTGACCACAGTGCTATAGTTTGACCGATGACCGCGACCGAGTGACCACAGTGCTATAGTTTGACCGATGACCGGGACCGAGTGACCACAGTGCTATAGTTTGACCGATGACCGCGACCGAGTGACCACAGTAGATAGTTTGATCGATGACCGCGACCGAGTGACCACATTGCTATAGTTTGACCGATGACTGCGACCGAGTGACCACATTGCTAAAGTTTGACCGATGACCGCAACCGAGTGACCACAGTGCTATAGTTTGACCGATGACCGCGACCGAGTGACCACATTGCTATAGTTTGACCGATGACGGCGACCGAGTGACCACAGTGCTATAGTTTGACCGATGACCGGGACCGAGTGACCACAGTGCTATAGTTTGACCGATGACCGGGACCGAGTGACCACAGTGCTATAGTTTGACCGATGACCGCGACCGAGTGACCACATTACTATATTTTGACCAATTACCGCGACCGAGTGACCACATTGCTTTTGTTGTGTATCCTTGTTGTCTCTCTACCAATACTTGGTTTTAGAACACCCCGCCCGATTACTGTGCTCTTTAAATCATGTTCTGCTTGTTTTTAACACAGCTTTCATTTGCTAATTTATTTCAAGGAAGATTGTTACCTGAACCATTATCCTTGTAAAATAAAGTAAGATCAATCTCAACTTCAACTTCTCAATGTTCTCTCTGAGATTTTCGAAAAAGAGTCCAGTACAGGGAAATATTTTCTTTCTTTTCATGTACGGCCCTCTCGACGTCTCGCTCTTATATTACGGCTTAACTTCACTAAGTATGTTTTCTCACATTATTTGAGCTTGTTTCAATCTGTCTCTTAATGATCTTTCTCTTTTTACCCGACATATAATAACGTATTAATATTGGAATACTGCCTATGATGAGCGAGGGCTCTATGGTAAACAGCACCTGTTTGCATTCGCTATCAAAAGAAATACCTGGGTTTGTTTTTAATCTTATATCATCGTATTGTAACCTATCGTAATTACCTTACCTTATCTTATCTTAGCTTAGCTTAACTTAGTTTATCTTATCTTATCTTATCTCTTATCGTATCATGTCTTGTCTTGTATTGTATTATTATTATTGTTATTATTATTATTATTATTATTATCGCATTTTGTTTTGTTTGAGGGGGGGAGGGGGGGGGACCTCTTTAGTATATGAAGAGATTACTTTGTAGACCTGCCCGTCGTTCTGTCTCTCCCAACTTTATACTAAGTTGCACCTATACTCTGCCTTATTCTAACACTAATTTATGAATAATAAATAATTAGTAAATGGTACATAATAAATAATACATTTCTTATTTAATGGTGTATAATAGCTATTAATAACATAAAGTAATAATAGTCTTAAATTAAAGAACAAGCTTGGTGGAAGAGGAAAGTTATACACTTTGAAATATCATTCCACTTGCATCAAGAGTCATGTGAGAGTAATTTTTGCTTACAGTAAAGAAGTGATCATGTGTAAACGCATTAAGGGGAGAGCACCAACCGTTCTGATCCCTATTATTCAATTCGTACAATTTACAATGTATGCACTTCTCTCCCTTGGATCGTTCTTTTGAAGTCAAGTTTATTCTTGTCCGAGTCTAATCTCTGGACTTCACTATACCTTTCACAGGATTTTTTTCTTAAAAAGGAATTAGAATTGAATGTGATTTTTGTGTATAAATCTTACATCTTAATGTTGTTTAGTTAACGTGGTGTTTGGTTAATACTAATTTAAATGTTCCTGATGTTGTAGTGTCTCGACTGTTTTAAGCACCACCACCGTTATTTCTCATATAAATGTGTCAATTGACTTTTCATAGAACATTCAGTTCTTACTTATATTCAACGCACCAGGTGATTTACAATAAGTTGTTTAATTCTTACCTTGCATTTGAATGTTACATGTCCCTATTCATTGTTTTCATGGCATGTATCACGCCAACGTGATAAACGAATGATCCTTGTTCTTTCTTGTTTTTCTTAATTATCAATTTAATTATCTGAGTATGTTGTTGCCACATAAATTCCCGTATGCTTTATCTAATCTATTTCGATTATTCATATAAATGGGGTTGCTTTTCTCCCAGCAAATTTAGTAAAGTCACAATTTGTTATGTTTGAGGGATTTAGCCAAATGTTGATTAAAGTAAAATAACATTCGTTATCAAAGAGATTGTTTAGTGTGGCAATCGCCAAGACAAACGGTTGTAGTGAAAAGGGATTCCACTTCCTACTACAGCAAGACAGTATCATTGGATCTTGTGACTTGGACATAGAAAGATCGCTGTGAAAAACGAAGATATACAGATATTCAAAGGACAGATTTTTTTCAGAACAGCAAGTCTCAACGCTGATATATAAATGGGTTTTGCCTGTTTACAGAAATTACCTGTCTGACAACAACAAGGACATTTCGAAAGTGCTGGAAAGCGT
>NC_090257.1:42271833-42278108 GCF_037325665.1 Littorina saxatilis
CGCGTATGGAAACAGTACTGTAGTCTGGGATGCCGTTTTCAGTATTCTGAGCGTTGAAGAATGTGTAAAGAGAAGACACGACAACAGCAGGAGAAATAAAAGTCGTGTGTGCATTTTGGGGGGACGATTTCGAGTTTGAATCCGCTCTTGCACATGCTCCAAAGCGTGTAACATTATACGTTAATTGGATCTGTGATCCAAACATGGCTTTTGGTCAATCGAGATGGAAGTTTATTCCACAAGCCCGTAGGGCGAGTGGAATAAACTGCCATCGAGATTGACCAAAAGGCATGTTTGGATCACAGATCCAATTAACATATATATCTCGACATTCACTGGTCTTAGGGTTTTTGTTTTCAAAGAAGAAAGAAACTTGCTTGAACACGGACCACTTCTCCGAGCAAAATCAACAAACCTAATCACTCGCATTCCACCTCAAGGTCTCGGCCAACCAAGACTATGGCATACTCGTAGCAAAGCCGCCGAATGGTACCGTAAACCAAGAATAGTGACGTAAGAGAATAGAATGTCGTCTTTTGATTTGGAACGTGACGTGTTTCAGAACTTCTTCTGGACAACTCGGATGGTCTTCTGCGTAGTGGTTGGCAGGAGATTCGTTTTCTTCTTCGACAGTTCATCCTCCGATACTGTAGCAAAACGTTTCATCTTTTTTTCACTTTCGAGTATGCGGACGACTGAACTTGACCGCTAAAAAGTAGTCCTTTCGGAATCATTACGCCGAGTCTGAACATGAGGTCTGAACATTGTTTTTAGGCAGGATCTAGGTGAAAGCGAGGCTGTTCTTATCTCTGTTTATTCCCCCCTCTGCTTCTTTATATCTGTAAACTTGTAGAGCTAGTTATTTTTCGATAAACACCCAGCAACCAAACAAATAACGAGCAAGCAACAGCCTGAATCCTCGATAGCGCAATGGGTTGAGAAGCTGTTCTGTTTTGGTACTACTTTTGCGACTGAAAAGTTCCGAACGCTCTATACGTACGAAATATACATCTCTGGAGCAAACAATACAAACATACCGCATTTAAATTAACAACTACAGGCCTGAACACATGAATCTCCATATAAAATCCATGAGTTAGGTTGTTTTCTGAATCTAGATCTGCCGTGCACACACCGTTCACCACAAGCAAATTCCCAAGGCAAGTAACTCATACTCTTGCCGACAAGAGTAGTTCCCCTTCTTTTAACGCAGTTTCTTCGACAACACTGACTGCAATCCGACGGTCAGTTTTCAACAATATTTCATTTTATAAAAAGATCACACGCAACAAAATGCACACATCTCATCAATTTAAACAACATAAAGCGGTTTCATACACTATTTTCCCCAGAAAACTGAACTTCATACAGTAATTAACGTTGGAACACGGGTGCAAAAGTTCGTCTGCTAGTCCCATTTGACGAAAGAACATTATCCTAACACGATACTAAAACATAAACAGAACACACAATATCTGCCTTTACCGCCACAGCAGAATAACAGCATATCTGTGTACTTGATTTTAGTCTAAAACAGGGAAACTGACAAGAAGTGTTAACAGAATGGAATGATTTGCACGGAACTATACAACCGCGCATTAATCGATCGCCTGCGCAGGTTGACTGGTTGAGTGATTCGGATTCGATCAAACTTTCGCACAAAAACTCCTGTTTTCTTTGAATAACTGAAGAAAGGAGGAATAAAGAGGTTACACACCTCGTCTCAGTGATTATTAAAAATAATGGTCTCAGTTCGCGGTCATGAAAAAGCTCGCTGAAGCTCGCATTTTTCATGATCCGCCAACTTCGACCATTATTTTTAATAATCACTGAGACTCGGCATGTAACCTCTACATCTTGCACACGTTTGCTTTAGTAGTGGCAAAGAAGGAAAGCGTGTGGTTTATGTACAACGCAGTTACATTTAAAAACACAGTTAAATTAAAATTAATCTTACATTTATATAAATTAAATAATGGACAGAGGAAAATAGACAACTATTTTTTTAACGAAAAAAACAGGGTTTGTTGATTTGTTATTTTTCTTTTTCTTGAAAAAGATGATTTTATGAAGTTTAAAGCGCCAGAAGATATAATACACGGCATTGTGCGATGGGGAACACTGCCAGTGAAAACATGCACAATAGTAAACACTAACAATGCATAAACAAACAGAAGCAATAGACAATCTAATTGTCTCGGAGTTATTTTTCAGCAAAAACCGGCAAGGCAGCACCTTTTGTGATACCAAGTAAGTCAGATGACATCAGTATGTGTGTGTGTGTGTGTGTGTGTGTGTGTGTGTGTGTGTGTGTGTGTGTGTGTGTGTGTGTGTGTGTGTGTGTGAGAGAGAGAGAGAGAGAGAGAGAGAGAGAGAGAGAGAGAGAGAGAGTGAGAGAGAGAGAGAGATTGACACCTTTCCAGATCACTCCGGTTATGCGACACTATCGCGAGCGTCACTACCGCGTGTCACACTACCGCGAGTACGACACTACCGCGTGTAACACTACCGCGTGTCACACTACCGCGAGTACGACACTACCGCGAGTATAACACTGCCGCGTGTCACACTACCGCGCGTACCACAACCGCGAGTACCATAACCGTAGAGAGAACGCATGCAAACTTACTTCTTGTGAGTTTGTGTTCTAACTTTGATTGGAAGCAACCCATTCTATATGTATTCTGATAGTGTGTTCTGATCGTTTTGAGTTCTTGGTTAGCATGACAAACATTGAATTAGTGTTCAGAGAACAGACCAGGCCTTTTTGTTTTATATTTCAAGGAAACATTTCAACCTTTGCCTTCAGCCATGGAAGTCATAAAATGACACGCGGTAATGTTATACTCGCGGTAGTGTGACACGCGGTAGTGTTATACTCGCGGTAGTGTCGTACTCGCGGTAGTGTCGTACTCGCGGTAAGTTCTGTTTCCGTACCCGCGACAGCGGCAGCGACAAAAGAAAACGCGCGCAAACGCGTGACGTGTTTCCGTACTTGCGTTTTAAACATGCGGTAAAATCTGTAAACTCCCGCGTTGCCGCGCGACAACGCGAAAAAATCGCTCCAGGACCCTTTCAAAAAAATCGCGTCGCTTGCCGCTTGTCGCGCCGCTAACGCGTCGCGCGTGTGGAAACACTCCTGGTCATTTTCTATGTGCTTGATTTTCGTCGCGCCGCTGGAAAAACGCTGTCGCGGGTACGGAAACACAACTCTCTCTCTCTCTCTCTCTCTCTCTCTCTCTCTCTCTCTCTCTCTCTCTCTCTCTCTCTCTCTCTCTCTCTCTCTCTCTCTCTCTCTCTCTCACACACACACACACACACACACACACACACACACACACATACTGATGTCATCTGACTTACTTGGTATCACAAAAGGTGCTGCCTTGCCGGTTTTTGCTGAAAAATAACTCCGAGACAATTAGATTCAATGAATACAATGATACAAGTAACCGGCAAGTCATAAATCCAAGAAGGTGTGGGGACCGACACAAAATAGGCTGGTTGTGGGGTCCGTCACAGAGAAATTAGGTCGAAAGTGGGGTCCGACACAGAAAGTGGGGACCGACACAATGAATTATGGGAACCGTCACGCCTACGTCACAAAAGTGTGTGGGGACCGAACACAGCCAATTTCACTGACTACTTTTGTTGTTTTTATTATTACGGCTGTTTGGATGGCCCTACAATCTTGAAACTTGGGCTGTCTGCTACAGACATGTTGAACTTTTTGCTGGACCACGGACAGTTCCAAGCAGGCATTTTTTGGTAGGATATTTCTTGCCGATGCTACGAATTATGCAGTTTTGCAGTAAAGTGGAAGGCATTCTACCTAATAACGGCTAAAATATCAAAAACCTTCAATCCAACAGCACCTAGGCATGTAGTGTAAACACTCACAGATCTAACAAGACCATTCTCAGAGAGCAACATTGCGTAATACTACCATAAATGGATGTTTTGTCCGCGAATTTTGGCGTGTGGGAACCGAGTGGGAACCGAGTGGGAACCGAACACAAAGGGTCAGGGCACCGAACACAAAGCGTAGGGGAACCGTCACAGTGTCACCGGTGTGAATATGTTTCGTTGGACACAATCGGTGTATTAAAACAATACAACACTTAGAGCAACAAAGGAAAACCACAAACATTCATGAGCACGCTGAAAAAACTGTTTCCTGAGTGGTGCTTTTAAAAAATAATGCTGGCGCGAAGCGAATGTTTGGCAGTGTTACCCTCCTTCCTCCCCCAACCTGACTCCCTCACCCCCCGCCCCCCCTACCCACCCCAATTAAAGACCTTCAAAATCTGAGAAAATCAGGTCTCAAAAAGTAGGAAGCCTTAAAACGGGTGTAAATTTACAAAGGCTATGAATAGAAAATCTGAGAAAAAAATCAGGGTGAAAAGTGATAATTTTGACTTCGTAGTTGTGTTCAATCAGTAAGCACTATGTTTATACTCAAGGGACTTTACTACATTGCGGAACTTTGGTGGCATGGGTTGATTTCGGTCACTATTCCTGAATTTACCTCAATCATTTTTTATGATGTAAGTCAGGTGACGGTGACGGAATTTGTTGGAATGGGTATTTAGGACTCCTGTGCGTGTACGCCAGCACTATCTGCACTGTGACTGCTTAAAGCCATATGTACTCGATGACTATACACGCTAATTGCTTTACCAACAGCTGGAGACATGCTAAATTAAGTTCCCTGCAAAATATTGTGGTCTAGGACCCCTTCAATGTTGAGATATGTTAATTTTCATTTTGATCTGGATCGTCCTATTTATAGATTTGCCAACAGAGGTAGCGTTGACGCAAGGGAAATAACTCCGCGTCTTTGTTTACATCCAAAGTTTTTGAGACTCTAAAACAAGCTGTAATGCATGTATATGGTCCGCGCATGGCGACATATCGTCATTACATGGTCTTATGGTGCGTTTGACATCGATTATGGGCAAACTACACTTTGTAAACACGGGAGCGCGTACATATGCCTTTAAGGGCTGAATATACCTGCGCAGTTTCAGCGGCACAGACGACACACGGCCTATTATCTATGCCGCGATAGGGATTATGACGAGTACTTGGCCTGTTTTCCTTTCATGCAACGTGAGGGGGCTGGGATAATCTACAGTACTAGTGCGTCGTCAGTCCTGCTGAAGTTACATAGGTGAGCGGAGCCCCTTAGGTACATCTATTTGGGGGAGCACGTTTTGTGTCAACTGCGGCCTTTGTTGTAAACATGGAGATTACAAAAAACAGATCCAAGATAATAATCTTTTTAGTTTCCAGAATAACTTCACGACCATTCTTATTTAGTTCCATCAATGCGCTAACCTCTGAATAATTTTGCATACAGCTCAGTGGCTTCATCGTTTATATTTAATTTTTTCTCATAACTCTGCCATCCTCCTTTTTGACTCACATGCGAAGCAAAAGTGAGTCTATGTACTCACCCGAGTCGTCCGTCCGTCCGTCCGTCCGTCCGTCCGGACGTCCGTCCGTCCGTCCGTCCGGAAAACTTTAACGTTGGATATTTCTTGGACACTATTCAGTCTATCAGTACCAAATTTAGCAAGATGGTGTATGATGACAAGGCCCCAAAAAACATACATAGCATCTTGACCTTGCTTCAAGGTCAAGGTCGCAGGGGCCATAAATGTTGTCTAAAAAACAGCTATTTTTCACATTTTTCCCATTTTCTCTGAAGTTTTTGAGATTGAATACCTCACCTATATATGATATATAGGGCAAAGTAAGCCCCATCTTTTGATACCAGTTTGGTTTACCTTGCTTAAAGGTCAAGGTCACAGGAGCTCTTCAAAGTTGGATTGTATACATATTTTGAAGTGACCTTGACCCTGAACTATGGAAGATAACTGTTTCAAACTTAAAAATTATGTGGGGCACATGTTATGCTTTCATCATGAGACACGTTTGGTCACATATGATCAAGGTCAAGGTCCCTTTGACCCTTATGAAATGTGACCAAAATAAGGTAGTGAACCACTAAAAGTGACCATATATCATGGTAGAAAGAGCCAATAAGCACCATTGTACTTCCTATGTCTTGAATTAACAGCTTTGTGTTGCATGACCTTGGATGACCTTGTCAAGGTCACATGTATTTTGGTAGGAAAAATGTGTAAAGCAGTTCTTAGTGTATGATGTCATTGCTAGGTTTAGTTATTTGACCTTGACCCTGAAGGTCAAGGTCATGTAAAGGTCAAGGTCAAGCATGTGAGTCGTATGGGCTTTGCCCTTCTTGTTTC
>NC_090257.1:42278308-42298308 GCF_037325665.1 Littorina saxatilis
AAAAATAACAAAAAACAGTCATATAGGTTTTCGCATCAATGGGAGGTAATCGGAACTGACCAAAAAGACTGCGCGACCGCACGCGACTATACAAACAAACAAAATAAAATACAGCAGGTATGACGTTTGCATGAATCCATGATTACGTCTACATGAACAACAGTGATAACAGTGCGCATCTCTTCCCAGCCGTGCAGCGCTTTGAAAGTTGGAAGCATTAAAATTTAAACGGGTAAAAAGCCATCGTGAAGATACGAAAAAAAGTATGACGTCTAAAATACTTTATGATTCAAACGCATAGTATAACATATGTAATTGACAACAGAAAATATATACATGGTTCACACACACAATCGAGTGCACACATCCAATCCATGCTTATTTAAAGTCATGTACACACACACACACATACATACATGGCATCAAGCAACACACAATTACCACATATGGAATATGGAAAACGTATCATGGAGATGAACATGGCAAGTAATTTACACCGTTACCTACTATAAAATTGATGATATATATATACCACTCACTTGCTATTCGCCTAAAAGCTTGCGGTGTGCTGTGACACATATAAGAAACCAGAAGAAAAAAGGACTTTACTTTGGCGAAAAGAGCATATGCTGCTTATTTTTGTACATAACTGCTATAACTGTATTTTTTCCGAACACTTACATGTAAACAACATAGAGATATATCTTACCATTTCACTAAGACAGCCAAAATAACGGTCAAATTAAGGGGAGATCATGATGACGTACATGTCTATGGTTGCACCGGGGGAAATATTTAGTCGCTGGAACCTATAAGGTTATACGGCGACTTATCAGGTGATAATGTTTCGAACTTATCTTTTAAAAATTAAGTAAACAAATCTATGGAATATTTTGGAGTTCCATTAACAGATAAACAGATCTATCTATCTTCTTATTATTTTAGGTTCGTCTGGGGTAGAGAAATAAAACACACAGCTAGGTTCGTCTGAGGTGCGGTCGCGTGTTTAGTCGAACCGAAAGTTGAAGAAGAACCAATCACAGATCTCTTTCGCCGCGATGTCAAAGTTCAGGTCAAAGTTCACTGTTGTCTGCTCAAATTTGCGAGACAAACCTCTTCAAACTTTGTTCGTGGACAAAATTGGAAGTCGGGACCTAGCGGAATCGATTTCCTGGGTCACGTTAGCATGGTAACCGAAGGAGAAGGCACAAATCCGCGCGGTTTGGTCACAGGAATCGAAAAACCACCGAAAACCCTACCAGTATTATATAGTAGATCTTTTGGCCGGTGTTACCACAGGCACTCGAAAAAAGACAATATGCCTATACATGCTGCATAAAGCTCAGAGGCTACATTCCCACTCAATCTTTGTCAGATTGTTTCCGTGTCTGTCTGCCTGTCTGTCTGCCTGTCTGGCTGTCTGTCTGTCTGTCTGTCTGTCTGCCTGTCTGTCTGAAGGCCTTTCTCTGTCTGTCTGTCTGTCTGTCTGTCTGACGGTCTGTCTGACGGTCTGTCTGACGGTCTGTCTCTGTCTGTCTGTCTCTCTGTCTGTCTCTCACACTATCTGTCTGTCTGTCTGAAGGTCTATCTCTATCTGTCTGTCTGTCTGTCTGTCTGTCTGTCTGTCTGTCTCTTACACTATCTGTCTGTCTGTCTGAAGGTCTATCTCTATCTGTCTGTCTCTTACTCTGTCTGTCTGTCTGTCTGTCTGTCTGGCTGGCTGGCTGGCTGGCTGGCTGTCTGGCTGTTTGGCTGTCTGTCTGTCTCTTACTCTGTCTGTCTGTCTGTCTGTCTGTCTTTTTGTCTGAAAGTCTGTCTGTCTGTCTGTCTATCTGTCTCTCTGTCTTTCTCTATTTCTCTCTGTGTCTGCCACTTTTATTCTCACCCTCTTTCCACCCCTACACAAACTTACCAACAGGAGGAGAGTCGCAGCAGGGACAGTTGGCCACCCGCACTTTACCGTAGGTCACTCCGGAATGCATTTTGAGATGCTCCAACTTCACAGTCACCTATAACTCCCCGTCAGCAGCGAGGTTAAAAGCAAAGCAGTCAAACATTCAGCTAGCAAAGCCACAACGGATGTTTCTGATTGGTTTCAGTCAAAGTTAGCACGGCCAAAACCGATGTCTAGTCAGATTTCAAAATCCTAGCTAGCAAATTTAGCCACAAAAGATGTCTCTGACTGGTTTCAGTAAAAGTTAGCAAAACCAAAACAAACTTCTTCGATATATTTCAGCGAGACAGTCAAGCTAATAAAGTCACAACAATTCCCCCGACAGCAACCCAGTCAAATATTCAGCTAGCATTCTCACAACTTCATTTCAGAAAGTCGGTCAAATGCCAAGTCAGTAAAGTCATCACAAAATAGCTCCGACACTGAGCAGGTGAGCAAGTCAGTTATCAAAGTGTAGACAAGAACACACTTTAAAACGGTCACACACGGACTGAAGTATCACAAGTAGCCGTGAAATGATCAGTGAACCGAGACAGTTTGTCATCAACTGCTGCGAGACGAAGATGATCAATCAATCAATATCAATATGAGGCTTATATCGCGCATATTCCGTGGGTACAGTTCTAGGCGCTCTGCAATGATGCCGTGTGAGATGGAATTTTATACGGCCAGTAGATTGCAGCCATTTCGGCGCATATTTACCTTTCACGGCCTATTATTCCAAGTCACACGGGTATAGGTAGACAATTATTAACTGTGCATAAGCAATTTTGCCAGGAAAGACCTGTCTGGGGAATCAATCAGTAAACCATTGTTGATTGTTACACATTTAATTTTTCACACGCACGCACGCACGCATGCACTCACGCAAGTAAACTCACACACACACACACACACACACACACACACACACACACACACACACACACACAAACATACATATGTCACACACACACACACACACACACATTACATACACACACACACATTACACACACACACATACACACGCATACACACACACACACACACACACACACACTGCACACACACACACACAGACACACACACCCACCCTCACACACACACACACATCACACATACACACACACATACACACACACACAGACACACATACACACACACACATACACACTCACACATATACACACACGCACACACACACACACACACACACTACACGCACGCACACACACACACACACACGCACGCACGCACACACAAATACACCCACACGCACGCACACACACACACACACACACACGCACGCACGCACACACACACACACACACACACACACACACACACACACACACACAAACCGAACTCGTACTGCGTTAATACCACACAGTCACACTCCTAACGCGGCATTCAGTGTTTCCCCACTGGCCCTGACACAGTGTTTAATTAAATGCCACCCTCACTGGTAATTCGAGTCAACACATAATGCCAGTTCTTTAACCTACACATATTTAACACAGTAATGCGATACTATGTTATTCTGAGTCGTAGTAGAAAGATCCGCTTTTGGTTGGTGGTGGTTGTACATGTATTCCAACCCTTGGGCATATAGGTACACTGTGTACTCTATCGACACAACACAAGCCGCTTCAGCTCCAAACATATAGGTACACTGTGTACTCTATCGACACAACACAAGCCGCTTCAGCTCCAAACATATAGGTACACTGTGTACTCTATCGACACAACACAAGCCGCTTCAGCTCCAAACATATAGGTACACTGTGTACTCTATCGACACAACACAAGCCGCTTCAGCTCCAAACATATAGGTACACTGTGTATTCAACAGACACAACAAAAGACGCTTCAGCTCCAAACATTTAACACAGTTTACAGACAGGTGGGCACCGCCATGATCTGATGGTCGTTTGTTAATGGCGAAAATTAAGGGCTAGGCTTTGGCTAGGAAAGCGAGGAAAGCGTTTCGTGTGTTTGCTCTTGAAGAGGAAGGCAAGGATTTAGCACGATCATCTTTTGGAAGATATGGTTTTTTTCCCGTAGCTAACTTGGTTTTTCTGTTTCCAGAACTAGTGTCTATTTGGGACATGCCGTGTTGTATGCTGGGAGTAGACTGTTTACCGACGACTCTTTTTATGTCCACCGATCATATCTAATTTTCGTCTTGCTCACACTCAATGTTAATTCGAATTAATTCGTAATTCAAGAAAGAAAGAAAAAGTTAGTTAGTGGAACGCTTAACATTTGACAAAACGAAACAGTACGTTGACCTAATGGTTGTTAGAAAATGAAAGAAAGACATGAAAAAAAGATAAATACCAGAACAAAGTTGATTGTTATTTGTGTGTGTCCACTTTACATAACACTGGTTGGACGTCCTGACGCATGTTTTGTTTGGTCTTTGATTAAACGTTCCAATTTAAAATAACGGTTTTTTCGTTTCCTTTTAAACACATATTGTGTTCTCGGATGTTCTCGTCTACTCGCCAAGCAAGCAGTTAGCTTCTTGACTTTGCTTGCTTCTAAGAAACAGACGTCACGTCAGGTGATACGCCGTCCAAGTTGGGCAAATCGATGCGGTTGTCATAGAGATCAGGGTTGTGAGGGTATTGTGGATTGATTAATTGAACTTCTTTCCCTGCTTACGCAGCTCTCATTGTTTTCTGTATCTGTGTGTGTGTGTGTTCGTTGGGTAAGGTGTTGAAAGATGGTATGTGTGTGTGTGTGTGTGTGTGTGTGTTCGTTGGGTAAGGTGCTGAAAGATGGTATGTGTGTGTGTGTGTGTGTGTGTGTGTGTGTGTGTGTGTGTGTGTGTGTGAAAGGATGTATGTGTGTGTGTGTGTGTGTGTGTGTGAGAATGTATGTGTGTGTGTGTGTGTGAGGATGTATGTGTGTGTGTGTGTGTGTGTGAGGATGTATGTGTGTGTGTGTGTGTGTGTGTGTGTGTGTGTGTGTGTGTGAAAGGATGTATGTGTGAGTGTGTGCCGGTGTGAGGATGTACGTATGTGTGTGTCTGTGTGTGTGTGTGTGTGTCACTGTGTGTGTGTGTGTGTGTGTGTGTGTGTGTGTGTGTGTGTGTGTGTGTGAGGATGTGTGAGCGTGTGTGTGTGTGTGTAAGTGTACGTTCGACTGTTTTGTTCTTTTTGTACCCCCCTTTTTCTTGTTTTGCTCATTTCGTTGTTGAGGCCCTTTTTGGGATTCATTTATTTATTTATCCATTCATTTAATTATTCGTCCATTTATTCATTCGGTTAGGCATTTATTTATTTACGTACCTTTTCACCCGGTAATTTTGTCATTCGTACAATATTTATTTTCTATTCATTTTTACATTTAGTCAAGTTTTGACTAAATGTTTTAACATAGAGGGGGGAATCGAGACGAGGGTCGTGGTGTATGTGTGTCTGTCTGTCTGTCTGTCTGTGTGTGTGTGTGTGTGTGTGTGTGTAGAGCGATTCAGACTAAACTACTGAACCGATCTTTATGAAATTTGACATGAGAGTTCCTGGGTATGATATCCTCAGATGTGTTTTTTCATTTTTATATTTAGTCAAGTTTTGACTAAATATTTTAACATCGAGGGGGAATCGAAACGAGGGTCGTGGTGTATGTGCGTGCGTGCGTGTGTGTGTGTGTGTGTGTGTGTGTGTGTAGAGCGATTCAGACTAAACTACTGGACCGATCTTTATGAAATTTGACATGAGAGTTCCTGGGTATGAAATCCCCGAACGTTTTTTTCATTTTTTTGATAAATGTCTTTGATGACGTCATATCCGGCTTTTCGTGAAAGTTGAGGCGGCACTGTCACGCCCTCATTTTTCAACCAAATTGGTTCAAATTTTGGTCAAGTATTCTTCGACAACGCCCGGGGTTCGGTATTGCATTTCAGCTTGGTGGCTTAAAAATTAATTAATGACTTTGGTCATTAAAAATCGGAAAATTGTAAAAAAAAATAAAAATTTATAAAACGATCCAAATTTACGTTTATCTTATTCTCCATCATTTGCTGATTCCAAAAACATATAAATATGTTATATTCGGATTAAAAACAAGCTCTGAAAATTAAATATATAAAAATTATTATCAAAATTAAATGTTCCAAATCAATTTAAAAACACTTTCATCTTATTCCTTGTCGGTTCCTGATTCCAAAAACATATAGATATGATATGTTTGGATTAAAAACACGCTCAGAAAGTTAAAACAAAGATCGGTACAGAAAAGCGTGCTATCCTTCTTAGCGCAACTACTACCCCGCTCTTCTTGTCAATTTCACTGCCTTTGCCATGAGCGGTGGACTGACGATGCTACGAGTATACGGTCTTGCTGAACAATGGCAGCTACTTGACTAAATATTGTATTTTCGCCTTACGCGACTTGTTTTTTTTATAAATGTCTTTGATGACGTCATATCCGGCTTTTCGTGAAAGTTGAGGCGGCACTGTCACGCTCTCATTTTTCAACCAAATTGGTTGAAATTTTGGTCAAGTAATCTCCGACAAAGCCTGGACTTCGGTATTGCATTTCAGCTTGGTGGCTTAAAAATTAATTAATGACTTTGGTCATTAAAAATCTGAAAATTGTAAAAAAAAAAAGTTTTTATAAAACGATCCAAATTTACGTTCATCTTATTCTCCATCATTTTCTGATTCCAAAAACATATAAATATGTTATATTTGGATTAAAAACAAGCTCTGAAAATTAAAAATATAAAAATTATGATCAAAATTAAATTTTCGAAATCAATTTAAAAACACTTTCATCTTATTCCTTGTCGGTTCCTGATTCCAAAAAACATATAGATATTGTAATTTGTGATAATGTATGGGGTTTATGATGTAATGTATATATACGTATGATGATGTATTCTGTGTCGATTGTGAATGTATGGTGGGGTGGGGTGGGGTGGGGTGGGAGGGTGGGAGTGTACGATGTAATTTAATGAACGATGATGTACTTGGTGTTTGATAGTGTATGATTGTTTGTTAGTTGTAGATATAGTACGATGTCTGATGTTGTAATGTTTGTGCGTGTGTTATAATGCAATATGTTATGATGTAATGTATGATGATGTATTCGGTGCATGATAGTGGAGGTATGCTTGTTAGTTGTAGATCTAGTACGATGTTTGAGGTTGTAATGTTTGTGCGGGTGTTATAATGCAATATGTAGCCGTATGAGGGTTCCAGTGTGTGAGTTGTACATGGCCGGGTGCTAGAGTGCTGCAGGAATGAGTAAGTGCATGTGGAGCTGTATGACTGGGTGAATTGTGGGTTGCGTACGTCCGAGGGGCACATGTAGCCTGTGTGTCTGAAGTAGTGGGTATGTTGCGTAAGGGTGTGCTGATATTGAACTTCAGTTGTGTTTTGTAAATGTCTTTGTATCAGTGTATCATGTCTTGCCACACACATGCCAAATTTCCTTGTATTGATGAGGACAATAAAACGTCTTGTATCTTGTATCTTGTATGTTTGGATTGAAAACACGCTCAGAAAGTTAACACGAAGAGAGGTACAGAAAAGCGTGCTATCCTTCTCAGCGCAACTACTACCCCGCTCTTCTTGTCAATTTCACTGCCTTTGCCATGAGCGGTGGACTGACGATGCTACGAGTATACGGTCTTGCTGCGTTGCATTGCGTTCAGTTTCATTCTGTGAGTTCGACAGCTACTTGACTAAATGTTGTATTTTCGCCTTACGCGACTTGTTTGTCTTTGTATTTTTTAGGGAGTGGAAATTCTTCTTTGTGCGAATCTTTCGTCATGACTGAAAATGCAATTTTGTTGTTGGAAAGATTTTGCAATATATAAGCAAGCTTTAGTCCGTGTCATAATTCACCGTTTTGTAACATGGTTGAATTGATCAGATCAACACTATGCCCTAGCCAAACACTGCTACAGACACCTTCTGTCAGACAATTACCATTCTTGTGCTTTTTCCCTTATAATCTAGTTTTAGTTTTTGGTTTTGAACAGTGACTCACGACAAGTTAACGACCCCGCAATTCGGTCTTTAGTGTGTGTCGCAAGACTTATTCAACCGACCGCGACAGTCGCTACTGATACCCGACTTGCACACTGAGTTTTAGTTTTTGGTTTTGAACAGTGACTCACGACAAGTTAACGACCCCGCAATTCGGTCTGTAGTGTGTGTCGCAAGACTTATTCAACCGACCGCGACAGTCGCTACTGATACCCGACTTGCACAGGGAACGTTCACAATGCGCTCTCTACATATGTAGGCACATGACACTGGTTTGGTTTCAGGTGGTGGATTTCAAAGGGTAGGAGAGGGGGTCTTTGGAGGGAAACTAAAGGGGGGAGTTTACGTCCTCACAGAAACTATTTCTATTAGGGACAAGAGTATGTGATACGCTGGAGGGAGTGGACAGGTACTGTTTAAATAGACCGACAATCACAGCACGAAACACCGTCTCAGTGTCACACTCATCCAGAGAGAAGTTGTGTTGTTTCTGAAGCTGTGGGACTGAAACCTTAAACGTACAACATGGAGCAGAAAACTGGAGCCTTTACTATCAGCAATGGTAGGTGCTTCTCCTTTGCATGCATTGACTTTTTGACATGTTCATTAAATTATCCTTGTCTATGAATGGCCGCCTACTGCGTAAACAAACTGCTACTGACACGCCGGCTTGAAAATGAATTGGCGGCTTTAGATCATTTCACTTGACCGAGAACTGTTCTAAATAGTATTTGGAAATCGTAGAGTTGATTGAGATTGTCCTATGTGGGTTCAATGAACGCATAGAGTACACGGTGCGTGAAGCGGAGAAAGGAGGAGTGAGGCCGGGTGAATACAGGTAGCGAACAAAGCACCGTGAGTGTGGTTCGTGCTTCGTGCAGGTAACTCGAATGCTTGTGAATAATTAACACCTGAGGATAAGTACTATTCCTAGTAAATAATTTACACCTGTTTCTTAGTGTCATTATTTGTGATTAATTAACACCAAGCACGAACGATTTGCGATACCGTTCTTGATCTGATATGTCTTTACAATGCGGGTTTGATATGCAACGTTGTTTTTATCTGGGCTGATGTAATTTCGACCTTCAAGGCCGGGTACTACGAGTCGCGTATTTGAACAATTGTGCAGGTTATAGATCTGACAAATTAGCCCCTATCAAAGTGAACTACAGTTCTGAACAAAGACTCGTTAACATTTTGACATTTGGAGATTGCTAGTATGTAAATGTGCGTGCGTGCGTGAGTGCGTGCGTGCGTGCGTGCGTGTGTGTGTGAGTGTGTGTGTGTGTGTGTGCGTTTGTTTATGCCGATTTAGGCCTGTGAAATGTCCTCGCCACACTTTCTGAATCTTAGAATGTTTACTTTTCTTTTAATGTGTAATGTGTTAAACGGGAGGGAGTCTTAAATTGTTTTGTTTTTTAAAAGGGGGGTTCACTGCCTGACCGTGTTTACCCCACCAGATAAGCAGCCACACTCTCTTTCTTTCTCGTCATTTAAAAAAAAACCACAAAAACGTTTTTTTTATTATTATAAAAAAATAAAAAATAAATTTGGGGGATATTTTTGAGTGTTTTACAACCCATCAAACTCTAGCCGGGATTCGAACCTCGGACCTTCCACGCAGAAGACCGACGTATAATTGACCACCAGGCGAGGCTATTTGTTTGTCACGCTAGGTCTCAAACCCGTGTGTCCTGTGTCTAGAGCAACATTGACGTTTGCAAAATGTGACAGTCAAACCTGCCCTTGCGACCACCTCTAGAAAGCGACCACCTCTAGAAAGCGACCACCGGCCCACAACGACCACACCAAAGGATCCAAGACGAGTTTTTCTTCTATGAAAGTCACCTGTAAATAAGTGTGCAAGCTCTATGACGACCATGTTTGGTCGGTCTCTTGGATAGTCGTGATACACAGGTTTGGCTGTACCAGAAAACCGTTACAACATCCACTCTGTGCTCTGTTTGGCTATTGGAATTGGCAAAAAGTGTCCTTTGACCTTGCCTTTATGTGGCCAATCCGTCAGTTGTGTCGATCTTTGGAAATTGATTCATTTAAAAATTCCAACCACAGCAAGCAGTCAGGGTGATGATTTGTGTGAGAAGTATTGCACGGTATTGTATTGTATTGTGTTGTGTTGCATTTCACTGTATTGGTAATGTTGCATTATATTGCAGAACCCCAAAATGTCGTGGACGAGGAGTTGATGCTAGTTGCCAGGAAAGTGGTGGACTTTTACAAACGAGTCTCCATCACGGAGCTGTGCCTAGCTGCCCTGTCGGCCATCTTTGGGGCCATCAGCATTGGCTTCGCCATCCCCAAGCACCAGTGGCCCTTCCTCAACGTTTTCCCCCTGGTCAACGGCTGCCTGGTGCGTGTCTTGCCTTTGCCCTTGGTTTCTTCTTTTTCTTCTTCTTCTTCTTCTTCTTCTTCTTCTTCTTCTTCTTCTTCTTCTTCTTCTTCTTCTTCTTCTTCTTCGTTCATGGATTGAAACTCCCACGTTCACTCATGATTTTGAACGAGTGGGTTTTTACGTGTATGACCGTTTTACCCCACCATTCAGACAGTCATACGCCGCTTTCGGGGGATTCCCTGGGTTTAAACAGTCATTAGTGCTATTCAGAAAACTAAGTGTGGTATTTAATACAGCAGAAACACTTGAGACCAGACTACAAGCTATGTCTTCCCCTGCTTCCAACAAGTTGGTTGACTCTTCCAGGAACAGGATAAGTTAGTACAAAGAGTGCTGAGTATAACATATTGACATTTTAACATTTATTCCCCAAACAACAGAACAAATGTGAGTGTCCATAAACCTGTTTTACTTACATGTGCAGTGTAATATCCTCAGGTATAACTGATTACACATCAGTGAATGGCTTGCTTGTTTCTAACGACATGTATCGTCAGGGGCGGATCAGTTGCTTTGTAAGGGGGGGGGGGGGCACTTTGAATCGAAAGTGAATGTGATGGGCGCGAAGCGCCCGAATTTGCAAGGGGGGTCCGGGGGCATGCCCCCCCGGAAAAAAATTTTGCCCAAAGAAGCAAAATGGTGCCATCTGGTGCCATTTGAACTTTGAAATGGTCATAGAATCAGCATAGAAATTTTTTTTCTTCTTCTTTTTTTTTCTTCTTTTTTTTTCGGGGGAGGGGGGGGGCACGTGCCCCCTGTGCCCCCCCCCCCCCCTCGTCCGCCCCTGATCGTTCTTTATGTTCAGATGCTGGGAGCCGGCTACTTTGCGTACAAGGCGAGCACCGTTTGCCTGGACAACGGCGTACCTAAGTGCTTGAAAAAATATGTAAGTCCTGTTTGATAGCTAACTTTACACCTAAGATATGGTCGCTAACTCATGTATTTGTTTGTTGGCTTCTCTTTTCCTCTCGTTCTCTGTCTCTCTACCTCTGTCCGTGTGTCTGTCTGTCTGTCCGTGTGTCTGTCTGTCTGTCCGTGTGTCTGTCTGGCTGTCACGCTTTAACTCTCTGTCCTTTTCTGTGTTGTTGTCTTTCTGTCCCTCTGTCTGTCTGTCTGTCTGTCTGTCTGTTTGTTTGTCGGTCTGTCGGTCTGTCTGTCCCTCTGTCTGTCGGTCGGTCTGTCTGTCGATCGGTCTGTCTGCCTGTCCGTATGTCTGTCTGTCTGTCTATCTGTGTATATGTCTGTCTGTCTGTCTCTCTCCGATCTCTTACTTGATGTCAATGGTGTTCACAAAATGATAACGGATAACTTCCTGTAAAACCCACTCTCATGTTTTATTTTCTCTTGACACTCGTACAGATGTTCTTACTAGTTTGGGAATTGTTGTTTATCATCTGCAGCTACCCAAACGCAACATCAACATCAAAAACAGCCAAATAGACATTGTTTATAGCCTTGACAAAAAATGCGGTCGCTTTCGTTCACTCGATGGATTTGTGCCGATAGCGCGGCAGATTGAGACAAATATGAATGCTCTGTTAACATACAGTGATCTGCTTGTGTTAGCAGCAGACGATAGACCGCCATGCTTTCTGTGAGCAGACGACAGGCATAACGATACAGTGGAACCCCCCTTTTAAGACCTCCATACATCTGAGAAAATCAGGTCTTAAAAAGGAGGGAGTCTTAAAATGGGGGTAAATGTACAGAGGTTATGAACAGACAGTCTAAAACAGGGTCACAAAAGGGAAGAAGTCTTAAATTGGGGGGGGGGGGGGGGGGGGGGGGTCACAAAAGGAAGGCTCCACTGTACATGATGTGTTTGTTCTCCCTCAGGTGGGCGGCGCCTTCGGGCTTACTGTGTCCTGCATGTCCCACTGCGGACTGGCAGCGGGCTTCTCCGGGTCGGCCCTGGGCAAGTGTCTGGACAACGATGAAGACTGCACCCCGAACCACGACGCCCTGATAGCTTTCAACATCATCAACATCGTCTTGGCAACGCTTCTCTACCCGATCTGCGTCGCCACAATGGTGGTCCAATGTCGCTGGTGTCGAAAGCTTGGACGCTGCTCGAAGAAATGAGGATAGTAATGAAAGAGAGCCACACTTAGCAGTACAAAACACTCCCAACAGATCTAGGAGTGATGATAAAATGTCAAGGATTGTTACTCTCTCAGGTGCCAGGAGATAGGTTCCGCATAACTCTCGCTTACTCTATTGCACATGGCGTATGCGTTTAGAGCGCTTACTTCCCTTTGCTTCTCAGAAGAGAACGTGTTCTAAACACATTTATGTTACGAGTTTGAACACTTTTTGACATTGTACATAGTTCTACTGCCAAACGTAACACACATTCTTTGAACACTAGTGAACTAGTGTTTATTATGTGTGCCTCTTCCTCTAGTAGAACTAATGTACTATGTCACAAAGTGTTCAAAATGTGTTACAAAAATGCGTTCAAAATGTATTCACTTCTGTTTAAAGTGAACCACGCACCGAGCTTAGTGTAAGCGCACTTAGAGCTGAGTGCATGGCTATCATTCTCCTGTGTTTAAGGACTTAAGTTACGACCTTGGTGGGGAAAAAAGAGGAAAATTGTAAATATTCAACCACATAGTTCTATGTAGTCTTGACTACAGCTAAGTGGGTATATACATGATCCTCATGTGCTAAAGGCAACCACATAGTTCTATGTAGTCTTAACTACAGCTAAGTGGGTATACATGATCCTCATGTGCTAAAGGCTACCACATAGTTCTATGTAGTCTTAACTACAGCTAAGTGGGTATAATTATATGATCCTCATGTGCTAAAGGCAACCACATAGTTCTATGTAGTCTTAACTACAGCTAAGTGGGTATACATGATCCTCATGTGCTAAAGGCTACCACATAGTTCTATGTAGTCTTAACTACAGCTAAGTGGGTATAATTATATGATCCTCATGTGCTAAAGGCAACCACATAGTTCTATGTAGTCTTAACTACAGCTAAGTTGGTATATATGATCCTCATGTGCTAAAGGCAACCACATAGTTCTATGTAGTCTTAACTACAGCTAAGTTGGTATATATGATCCTCATGTGCTAAAGGCAACCACATAGTTCTATGTAGTCTTAACTACAGCTAAGTGGGTATATATGATCCTCATCTGGTAAACGCCGCAAGCTATAACCTCGAGAAAGAAAAATTTCCATTTTTATGTAATATTTTAATGGACAATAAAGTGCTGTTATTGTTATTATTGTTATTGTTGAAAACAAGAAGGGCAAAGCCCATACAACTCACATGCTTGACCTTGACCTTTACATGACCTTGACCTTCAGGGTCAAGGTCAAATAACTAAACCTAGCAATGACATCATACACTAAGAACTGCTTTACACATTTTTCCTACCAAAATACATGTGACCTTGACAAGGTCATCCAAGGTCATGCAACACAAAGCTGTTAATTCAAGACATAGGAAGTACAATGGTGCTTATTGGCTCTTTCTACCATGATATATGGTCACTTTTAGTGGTTCACTACCTTATTTTGGTCACATTTCATAAGGGTCAAAGTGACCTTGACCTTGATCATATGTGACCAAACGTGTCTCATGATGAAAGCATAACATGTGCCCCACATAATTTTTAAGTTTGAAACAGTTATCTTCCATAGTTCAGGGTCAAGGTCACTTCAAAATATGTATACAATCCAACTTTGAAGAGCTCCTGTGACCTTGACCTTGAAGCAAGGTAAACCAAACTGGTATCAAAAGATGGGGCTTACTTTGCCCTATATATCATATATAGGTGAGGTATTCAATCTCAAAAACTTCAGAGAAAATGGGAAAAATGTGAAAAATAGCTGTTTTTTAGACAACATTTATGGCCCCTGCGACCTTGACCTTGAAGCAAGGTCAAGATGCTATGTATGTTTTTTGGGGCCTTGTCATCATACACCATCTTGCCAAATTTGGTACTGATAGACTGAATAGTGTCCAAGAAATATCCAACGTTAAAGTTTTCCGGACGGACGGACGTCCGGACGGACGGACGGACGGACGACTCGGGTGAGTACATAGACTCACTTTTGCTTCGCATGTGAGTCAAAAAGGAGGATGGCAGAGTTATGAGAAAAAATTAAATATAAACGATGAAGCCACTGAGCTGTATGCAAAATTATTCAGAGGTTAGCGCATTGATGGAACTAAATAAGAATGGTCGTGAAGTTATTCTGGAAACTAAAAAGATTATTATCTTGGATCTGTTTTTTGTAATCTCCATGTTTACAACAAAGGCCGCAGTTGACACAAAACGTGCTCCCCCAAATAGATGTACCTAAGGGGCTCCGCTCACCTATGTAACTTCAGCAGGACCGACGACGCACTAGTACTGTAGATTATCCCAGCCCCCTCACGTTGCATGAAAGGAAAACAGGCCAAGTACTCGTCATAATCCCTATCGCGGCATAGATAATAGGCCGTGTGTCGTCTGTGCCGCTGAAACTGCGCAGGTATATTCAGCCCGGCAGTCACAGTGCAGATAGTGCTGGCGTACACGCACAGGAGTCCTAAATACCCATTCCAACAAATTCCGTCACCGTCACCTGACTTACATCATAAAAAATAGTGCTTACTGATTGAACACAACTACGAAGTCAAAATTATCACTTTTCACCCTGATTTTTTTCTCAGATTTTCTATTCATAGCCTTTGTAAATTTACACCCGTTTTAAGGCTTCCTACTTTTTGAGACCTGATTTTCTCAGATTTTGAAGGTCTTTAATTGGGGTGGGTAGGGGGGGCGGGGGGTGAGGGAGTCAGGTTGGGGGAGGAAGGAGGGTAACACTGCCAAACATTCGCTTCGCGCCAGCATTATTTTTTAAAAGCACCACTCAGGAAACAGTTTTTTCAGCGTGCTCATGAATGTTTGTGGTTTTCCTTTGTTGCTCTAAGTGTTGTATTGTTTTAATACACCGATTGTGTCCAACGAAACATATTGTAAACACTTGTTTAAACCACATTTTCTTTTGCGTCCCTTACAGATTTAGTTTTGCTACAGCATTAGGAATAATGTAAGACAAACGAAAATTGTATAACCTCATTGGAGAAATGTTGACATGGTAAAGGAGACAATCATAGTATAAGGCATAATATATATATATATATATATATATATATATATATATATATATATATATGTATGTATGTATGTGTGTGTATATATATACATTGTATATCATTGATGTACGAGGCAAATGTAAATAAGCTTACAATATAGTTCTTCGCATGTGTAATATAATTCAGAAAAACAAATGTGTAACAAGGTTTTCTCTAGTGTATCATTTATTTCAGATTGAAATCCGAAACAGATGGAATGCAAACATTTCAAAATCAAGACGACTAAATGTTCCATGACCTTACTTTTTTATATTGTTAATTCAAAGTGTCTATTGTTTCTGTTTGTTTATATTGTTAATTCAAAGTGTCTATTGTTTCTGTCTGTTTATATTGTTAATTCAAAGTGTCTATTGTTTCTGTCTGTTTATATTGTTAATTCAAAGTGTCTATTGTTTCTGTCTGTTTATATTGTTAATTCAAAGTGTCTATTGTTTCTGTCTGTTTATATTGTTAATTCAAAGTGTCTATTGTTTCTGTCTGTTTATATTGTTAATTCAAAGTGTCTATTGTTTCTGTCTGTTTATATTGTTAATTCAAAGTGTCTATTGTTTCTGTCTGTTTATATTGTTAATTCAAAGTGTCTATTGTTTCTGTCTGTTTATATTGTTAATTCAAAGTGTCTATTGTTTCTGTCTGTTTATATTGTTAATTCAAAGTGTCTATTGTTTCTGTTTGTTTATATTGTTAATTCAAAGTGTCTATTGTTTCTGTCTGTTTATATTGTTAATTCAAAGTGTCTACTGTTTCTGTCTGTTTATATTGTTAATTCAAAGTGTCTATTGTTTCTGTCTGTTTATATTGTTAATTCAAAGTGTCTACTGTTTATGTCTGTTTATATTGTTAATTCAAAGTGTCTATTGTTTCTGTCTGTTTATATTGTTAATTCAAAGTGTCTATTGTTTCTGTCTGTTTATATTGTTAATTCAAAGTGTCTATTGTTTCTGTCTGTTTATATTGTTAATTCAAAGTGTCTATTGTTTCTGTCTGTTTATATTGTTAATTCAAAGTGTCTATTGTTTCTGTCTGTTTATATTGTTAATTCAAAGTGTCTATTGTTTCTGTCTGTTTATATTGTTAATTCAAAGTGTCTATTGTTTCTGTCTGTTTATATTGTTAATTCAAAGTGTCTATTGTTTCTGTTTGTTTATATTGTTAATTCAAAGTGTCTATTGTTTCTGTCTGTTTATATTGTTAATTCAAAGTGTCTACTGTTTCTGTTTGTTTATATTGTTAATTCAAAGTGTCTATTGTTTCTGTCTGTTTATATTGTTAATTCAAAGTGTCTATTGTTTCTGTTTGTTTATATTGTTAATTCAAAGTGTCTATTGTTTCTGTCTGTTTATATTGTTAATTCAAAGTGTCTATTGTTTCTGTCTGTTTATATTGTTAATTCAAAGTGTCTATTGTTTCTGTTTGTTTATATTGTTAATTCAGTGTCTATTGTTTCTGTTTGTTTATGCATTGTTAGTGTTTACTATTGTGCATGTTTTCACTGGCAGTGTTCCCCATCGCACAATGCCGTGTATTATATCTTCTGGCGCTTTAAACTTCATAAAATGATCTTTTTCAAGAAAAAGAAAAATAACAAATCAACAAACCCTGTTTTTTTCGTTAAAAAAATAGTTGTCTCTTTTCCTCTGTCCATTATTTAATTTATATAAATGTAAGATTAATTTTAATTTAACTGTGTTTTTAAATGCAACTGCGTTGTACATAAACCAATGTTCTTACCCTAGAAACACAAATTGCCGTCAACAATGTATCCAGTTATTACGGATTCTCTCTAAAGTATTTTAAATTGCGCAAGTTTCAATATTTATATTTCAATCTCTCTCTCTCTCTCTCTCTCTCTCTCTCTCTCTCTCTCTCTCTCTCTCTCTCTCTCTCTCTCTCTCTCTCTCTCTCTCTGCTTAAAAAAGCAGACCACTGCTTAATCTAATCTACTACCCTCGTTAATTGTGTCTCTCTCTCTCTCTCTCTCTCTCTCTCTCTCTCTCTCTCTCTCTCTCTCTCTCTCTCTCTCTCAGATGATGGATAAAGTCAAATCACGCAATAAAGATATTGTATTGCTTGGAGATTTTAATATTAATCTGAATAAGCCTCAAACAGTATGGAATTCAACAACAACTTTATTAGGTCTTCATCAACTGGTTCTGAACCCAACAAGAATAACAGACACAACTGCAACTCTTATTGATCACATATATACTGATAATAAGAAGATTGTTTCTAATGTGTATGTGTCCAATTCCAGTATTAGCGATCATATGCCTATTTTTTGTTCGGTCTCTATGCGCTTGCCTAAATCAGGACCAAAAGGCCACACGACCATAGAATACAGAAGTTTTAGACATTTTGATGAGTCTGCATTTTTTCGTGATCTTAGTGAAGCTCCATTTCAGAGCGTTTTTAATTTCAGTCTTGCAGATGATGCTTTTGATCAATTGTATAGCATTTTAAGCACAATTATAGATAAGCACGTGCCCCTGCGTCAGCATAGAGTAAAACATGCCAGACTTCCACCTTGGTTAACATCAGATATTATAGAGGCGATGGCTCTGAGAGATTATTTCAAGGAAAATAAGATGACAGACGAATATAAACAGCAGAGGAATGAGGTGTTAAACCGTGTGAGACAATCCAAAACTGGTTACTTTGATAAATTAATTTCCGATAAGAAAGATACTGCAACAATTTGGCGGGCAGTAAATGAAATCCTTGATAAATCTAGGAAAAGGTCAACTGCTAATCTAACAAAACTATCTGCGGAAGAATTTAATAATCATTTTATATCTTTAGCGGATAAATTGAAGGCTTCTGTGGCAGAAACAAATTCTCGGGATAGAGATGACTGTTTTGAAAAATTGGACGAATTCTGTCAGCGGAACAGAATAAACAATGAAGCGTTTATCATTCCTCCGATTGCAGTTCATGAGGTCGGAACATTTATTGAAAACCTGGAGAATAAAAAGTCCATGGGTCCTGATAAAATACCCGTGAAGTTATTGAAGCTTTCTCTACCGTATATTGTGGATTAGCTCACGTTTGTATATAACCTTAGTATTGAGCAGAACTTTTTTCCGTCTAAATTGAAAAGCGCCAAAGTCATACCCCTTCCCAAATGTAAAGATCTCTCAGACCCAAGTAATTTTAGACCCATTTCTTTACTGCCTGTTTTGTCAAAACCATTAGAAAGGCATGTGCACAAGCATCTTCTTGCTTACATGGAAGAACAAAATTTGTTCCATCAGTTTCAATCCGGTTTTCGGTCCAAGCATTCTTGCCACACAGCTCTTACGTCTCTCTGCGAAGCTTGGCTGTCAGCAATGAACAAGTCTGAAGTTACAGGAGCATTGTTTTTGGACTTTAAGAAAGCATTTGACTTAGTCGATCATTCCATATTGCTGAAAAAATTACACTATTATTTGAGAAACGATTCGGTCTGTGACTTCTTTAAATCGTATCTTGCTGACCGGACACAGTATGTCACTCTACAATGCCAGAATTCGTCTACTGCACTAGTAAGACATGGCGTCCCTCAAGGGTCTATATTAGGACCTATTCTCTTTTGTATTTACGTTAATGATTTGCCTTTACATGTATCGGATGATAAAGTCAAATGCGAGTTTTTTGCAGACGATTCGTCTATCCATACCAGTAACACCTCGTTGGAATCAGTAAATTCTTCCCTGAAGAACACTTTGGACGAAGTTGCGAAATGGTGCACATCAAATGCCATGATACTGCACCCAGAAAAAACTAAAAGCATTGTTATTACCACAAGACAAAAGCATCAGCTAAGTCCTCTTAAATTACAACTGACCTTAGGTACAACTCAAATACAGCAAGTTAAAGAACACCGCATACTTGGTGTAACTGTTGATGAAGAAATGAAATGGCAAACACACATAAGCAACCTCTGCAAAGTGTTATCAAGGAATTTGTATTTGCTGTCAAAACTCAAACATTATGCGAAGTCTGAAACATTAAAAATGTTCGTTCATGCTCATATAATGCCTCATATTAATTTTGCTTCGACATTGTGGGATGGCTGCAGCGATGTTCACTTATTAAAACTCAATTCTTTGTACCGTCGTGCTGCAAAACTTATCCTGTATGAATCGCACATGTCTACAGAAATGAAGTTAAACATCCTTAATTTCCTTCCCCTAAAAACCCACCTTGCATACAATAAGGCTGTCTTTATGTATAAAGTAGTTCATGGCGATGTGCCCAGTTATGTGCAATCCCATTTTACACATGTTACGAAGAGGTATGGGTCTCAAAATTTACTTCCTCCAATTCCTCGTATAGATCTTTATAAATCCAGCTTAGCTTTTTCAGGATCATCTCTGTGGAATTCTTTGCCAATAGAAATCAAACGATCCGCATCATTAAAGGCCTTTAAAAGGCAGTTGCACACACATTTGAGCACACTATAAACTGCCCCTGCTGTCTAGTTTCCATTGTGTACTCGGATA
>NC_090257.1:42300808-42318308 GCF_037325665.1 Littorina saxatilis
TAACATGTGTCTGCAATAACTTTCCTTTTTGAGTAGTTTGAGGTTGTTTTGGATTTTTTTTAAATTGTCCAAATGAAGGGTTTGAACCGTTGATGAGAAATAAAATAGGTTACTTAGCTACTTGAACTTTCCCACTTCCTTTTAAAGGCTACCCTGTCAGCGACTAAAACACACAATGTTTAAAGGCAACCCTGTCAGCGACTGAAACACACAATGTTTAAAGGCAACCCTGTCAGCGACTAAATCACACAATGTTTAAAGGCAACCCTGTCAGCGACTAAAACACACAATGTTTAAAGGCTACCCTGTCAGCGACTAAAACACACAATGTTTAACCTGCATAGTTTTATTTGTTTCTTTCTTTGTCGTTTTTGTTGTTTTCAATGAGAAAGTTCTACCAAGAAAACAAACGATATCACTCAAAATCCCTTTCCTTAGATATACATCAACATTAACAGACGCTTTCCAGCACTTTCGAAATGTCCTTGTTGTCAGACAGGTAATTTCTGTAAACAGGCAAAACCCATTTATATATATCAGCGTTGAGACTTGCTGTTCTGAAAAAAACTCTGTCCTTTGAATATCTGTATATCTTCGTTTTTCACAGCGATCTTTCTATGTCCAAGTCACAAGATCCAATGATACTGTCTCGCTGTAGTAGGAAGTGGAATCCCTTTTCACTACAACCGTTTGTCTTGGGGATTGCCACACTAAACAATCTCTTTGATAACGAATGTTATTTTACTTTAATCAACATTTGGCTAAATCCCTCAAACATAACAAATTGTGACTTTACTAAATTTGCTGGGAGAAAAGCAACCCCATTTATATGAATAATCGAAATAGATTAGATAAAGCATACGGGAATTTATGTGGCAACAACATACTCAGATAATCAAATTGATAATTAAGAAAAACAAGAAAGAACAAAGATCATTCGTTTATCGCGTTGGCATTAGACATGCAATGAAAACAATGAATAATGACATTTAACATCCAAATGCAAGGTAAGAATCAAACAACTTATTGGAAATCGCCTAGTACACTAAATATAAGTATTAACAGAATGTTCTATAAAAAGTCAATTGAAAAATTCATATGAGAAATAATGGTGATGGTGCTTATAACAGTCGAGACACTACAACATCAGGAACATTTACCTGATAAAATTATTATTTACCAAACACCACGCTAAATAAACACCATTAAGTTGTAAGATGTATGCAAACAAATCACATTCAATTCTAATTCCTCTATAAGGTAAAAACATTTGAGATGTATAGTGAAGTCCAGAGATTAGACTCGGACAAGAATAAACTTGACTTCAAAAGAACGATCCAAGGGAGAGGAGTGCATACATTGTAAATTGTACGAATTGAATAGAGGGAAAAAGAACGGTTGCTGCTCTCCCCTTTATGCGTTTACACATGATAACTTTTTTATTGTAAGCAAAAATGACTCTTACATGACTCTTGATGTAAGTGGAATGATATTTCAAAGTGTATAACTGTCCTCTGCCACCAAGCTTTTTAGGAAAACAACCACAGATGCTCTTTTATTTAAGACTATCATTATTTTATGCTATTAATATTTATTATATACCATTTATAATAAATGTATTATTTATTATGTATCATTTACTAATTATTGATCAGTCATTAATTAGAATTATTCATTGTTAAAGAGTTCACAGTAAAATAAGGCAGAGTATAGGTGAAACATAGTATAAACCTGGGAGAGATGGAACGACGGGCAGGTCTGTAAAGTAGTGTCTTCAAATAATAAAGAAGCTCCCCCCCAGAAAAAAACCACCAAAATAATGATACTAATAATACAATACAAGACAAGACACGATAAGATAAGATACGATGATATACGGTAAGATAAGATAAGATAAGATAAGATAAGATAGAATAAAATAAGCTAAGTTAAGCAAAGATAAGATAAGATAAGATAAGGTAATTACGATAGGTTACAATACGATGATATAAGATTAAAAACAAGTTTTTTTTGGATAAACTGCAAACAGGTGCTGTTTAACATACAGCCCTCGCTCATCATAGACAGTATTCCAATATTAATGAATACGTTATTATATGTTGGGTACAAAAAATGGCACAAAAGAGAAAGATCATAAAGATACAGATTAGGAGAAGCTCATATAATGTGAGAAAACATACTTAGTGAAGTTAAGCCCTTAATTTAGAGCGAGACTTCGAGAGGGCCGTACATGAAGAGAAAGAAAATATTTCCCTGTACTGGACTCTTTTTCGAAAATCTCAGAAAGAACATTGAGAAGATGAAGTTTAGATTAATCTTACTTTATTTTACAAGGATAAAGGTTCAGGTAACAATCTTTCTTGAAATAAATTGGAACATGAAAGCTGTGTTAAAAACTAGCAGAACATGATTTAAAGAGCACAGTAATGGTGCGGGGTGTTATAACAACAAGTATTGCCAGAGAGACAAGGATACAACCCACAAGCACTGTGGTCACTCGGTCACGGTCATCGGTCAAACTATAGCACTGTGGTCACTCGGTCGCGGTCATCGGTCAAACTATAGCACTGTGGTCACTCGGTCCCGGTCATCGGTCAAACTATAGCACTGTGGTCACTCGGTCCCGGTCATCGGTCAAACTATAGCACTGTGGTCACTCGGTCGCGGTCATCGGTCAAACTATAGCACTGTGGTCACTCGGTCGCCGTCATCGGTCAAACTATAGCAATGTGGTCACTCGGTCGCGGTCATCGGTCAAACTATAGCAATGTGGTCACTCGGTCGCAGTCATCGGTCAAACTATAGCAATGTGGTCACTCGGTCGCGGTCATCGATCAAACTATCTACTGTGGTCACTCGGTCGCGGTCATCGGTCAAACTATAGCACTGTGGTCACTCGGTCCCGGTCATCGGTCAAACTATAGCACTGTGGTCACTCGGTCCCGGTCATCGGTCAAACTATAGCACTGTGGTCACTCGGTCCCGGTCATCGGTCAAACTATAGCAATGTGGTCACTCGGTCGCGGTCAAACTATAGCACTGTGGTCACTCGGTCCCGGTCATCGGTCAAACTATAGCACTGTGGTCACTCGGTCGCGGTCATCGGTCAAACTATAGCAATGTGGTCACTCGGTCGCGGTCATCGGTCAAACTTTAGCAATGTGGTCACTCGGTCGCAGTCATCGGTCAAACTTTAGCAATGTGGTCACTCGGTTGCGGTCATCGGTCAAACTTTAGCAATGTGGTCACTCGGTCGCAGTCATCGGTCAAACTATAGCAATGTGGTGACGTAGCAATATACTTTGTTTTAACAGAAACAAACAAACACTGTCATATAGCAGTGCTCGGTCGGTGACTTGTCTTTCGGTATTCGGTTTGCTGCCAAACATTTCTGGTCAAGGCAAACTTTTGAGCATTACTTTGCTTTATGAGAATAAACAACAACGAAACATCAGCAATCGTTAATCATGTGTGTTTCTTTGTTAATATATGAGATCAGGAGGGTTCCAGTGAAAATCCGAATTCCAATCGAAACAAAAAGTCAAATTGGACACGTACTGTCGCTGCTAAGAGATGTGACAGCAGAATGATGTTTTATCATTTGTTGTATTGCATATTTGTTTTTCTCGGAGCGACTGGCAGCCATCTTGTTTTGATGATTTTTGTCTTGTGTTGGCTTACACCTACTTTTAACCCCTTCCAATCTTTGTCTAGTTTTCTATGATGTGATTGACAAAACCATCCAAGGCTGTTGGACTGATGTTTGCAAAGAAATAGAAAAACATTTGAATACGAAAGTGTGTTTTCCTGTTTTGTTTATTTCTCGAACTGCAGTGTTCCTCGTTTTTTTTCTCAAGAAAAGTTGTCAAGAAAATCTTGTGTGTTTGTAATGACATATCTGACCAAAAAAGCTGAGCTCAAATGGCAATGTTGTGTGTATGGTAACGGCATATCTGACCAAAAAAGCTGGACTCACATGGCAATGTTGTGTGTATGGTAACGGCATATCTGACCAAAAAAGCTGGACTCACATGGCAATGTTGTGTGTATGGTAACGGCATATCTGACCAAAAAAGCTGGACTCACATGGCAATGTTGTGTGTATGGTAACGGCATATCTGACCAAAAAAGCTGGACTCACATGGCAATGTTGTGTGTTTGGTAACGGCATATCTGACCAAAAACGCTGGACTTACATGGCAATGTTGTGTGTTTGGTAACGGCATATCTGACCAAAAAAGCTGGACTCACATGGCAGTGTTGTGTGTATGGTAACGGCATATCTGACCAAAAAAGCTGGACTCACATGGCAGTGTTGTGTGTATGGTAACGGCATATCTGACCAAAAAAGCTGGACTCACATGGCAGTGTTGTGTGTTTGGTAACGGCATATCTGACCAAAAAAGCTGGACTCACATGGCAATGTTGTGTGTATGGTAACGGCATATCTGACCAAAAAAGCTGGACTCACATGGCAATGTTGTGTGTTTGGTAACGGCATATCTGACCAAAAAAGCTGGACTCACATGGCAGTGTTGTGTGTATGGTAACGGCATATCTGACCAGAAAAGCTGGACTCACATGGCAATGTTGTGTGTATGGTAACGGCATATCTGACCAAAAAAGCTGGACTCACATGGCAATGTTGTGTGTATGGTAACGGCATATCTGACCAAAAAAGCTGGACTCACATGGCAATGTTGTGTGTTTGGTAACGGCATATCTGACCAAAAAAGCTGGACTCACATGGCAATGTTGTGTGTATGGTAACGGCATATCTGACCAAAAAAGCTGGACTCACATGGCAATGTTGTGTGTATGGTAACGGCATATCTGACCAAAAAAGCTGGACTCACATGGCAATGTTGTGTGTATGGTAACGGCATATCTGACCAAAAAAGCTGGACTCACATGGCAATGTTGTGTGTATGGTAACGGCATATCTGACCAAAAAAGCTGGACTCACATGGCAATGTTGTGTGTATGGTAACGGCATATCTGACCAAAAAAGCTGGACTCACATGGCAATGTTGTGTGTATGGTAACGGCATATCTGACCAAAAAAGCTGGACTCACATGGCAATGTTGTGTGTATGGTAACGGCATATCTGACCAAAAAAGCTGGACTCACATGGCAATGTTGTGTGTATGGTAACGGCATATCTGACCAAAAAAGCTGGACTCACATGGCAATGTTGTGTGTATGGTAACGGCATATCTGACCAAAAAAGCTGGACTCACATGGCAATGTTGTGTGTATGGTAACGGCATATCTGACCAAAAAAGCTGGACTCACATGGCAATGTTGTGTGTATGGTAACGGCATATCTGACCAAAAAAGCTGGACTCACATGGCAATGTTGTGTGTATGGTAACGGCATATCTGACCAAAAAAGCTGGACTCACATGGCAATGTTGTGTGTATGGTAACGGCATATCTGACCAAAAAAGCTGGACTCACATGGCAATGTTGTGTGTTTGGTAACGGCATATCTGACCAGAAAAGCTGGACTCACATGGCAATGTTGTGTGTTTGGTAACGGCATATCTGACCAAAAAAGCTGGACTCACATGGCAATGTTGTGTGTATGGTAACGGCATATCTGACCAAAAAAGCTGGACTCACATGGCAATGTTGTGTGTATGGTAACGGCATATCTGACCAAAAAAGCTGAACTCACATGGCAATGTTGAGTGTTTGGTAACGGCATATCTGACCAAAAAAGCTGAACTCACATGGCAATGTTGTGTGTATGGTAACGGCATATCTGACCAAAAAAGCTGGACTCACATGGCAATGTTGTGTGTATGGTAACGGCATATCTGACCAAAAAAGCTGGACTCACATGGCAATGTTGTGTGTATGGTAACGGCATATCTGACCAAAAAAGCTGGACTCACATGGCAATGTTGTGTGTATGGTAACGGCATATCTGACCAAAAAAGCTGGACTCACATGGCAATGTTGTGTGTATGGTAACGGCATATCTGACCAAAAAAGCTGGACTCACATGGCAATGTTGTGTGTATGGTGACGGCATATCTGACCAAAAAAGCTGGACTCACATGGCAATGTTGTGTGTATGGTAACGGCATATCTGACCAAAAAAGCTGGACTCACATGGCAATGTTGTGTGTATGGTAACGGCATATCTGACCAAAAAAGCTGGACTCACATGGCAATGTTGTGTGTATGGTGACGGCATATCTGACCAAAAAAGCTGGACTCACATGGCAATGTTGTGTGTATGGTGACGGCATATCTGACCAAAAAAGCTGGACTCACATGGCAATGTTGTGTGTATGGTAACGGCATATCTGACCAAAAAAGCTGGACTCACATGGCAATGTTGTGTGTATGGTAACGGCATATCTGACCAAAAAAGCTGAGCTCAAATGGCTGTGTCATGCAAATAGATAAAGAACATTCGTGTGCTTATAAACTACCAACAACAGCAATAGCAATAATTAAACAAATAACTACTACTACTACTACTACTAGAAATAATAATAAAGATGATGATGATGATGATGATGATGATGATGATGATGATGATGATGATGATGATGATGATGATGATGATGATAATAATGACTGATTTGAATGTAAAACACAACGAATTTCCAAACTATCAACTATAACAACCCAAAATTCAATTCTGCTATAAATGTAATTGAAAGCATACGATTCTGTGTCAAATGACTACGCTTTCACTGTAGTTTGAACATATATATACTGAACTCCAAAAGAAACGCAAGATTAAGAAATTTAATCTCATTCTTTGGCATTTCATTTGGACGAGATATAATCGAACGAATTTCACGAAAATTGGTACAAAGCATCTTGGGGCAATGTTCTTTGATTGTCACTGACAAAAAAACGTTACCGAAAGAAAGTTCTCATCGCCAGGCACAGTAACGCGTGTGACCCCCATTGGCGTTGACAAGGGCCTTACATCTGTCTCTCATGGAGCGCACCAGGCGGTTGGCGGTGTTCCTGGAGGTTTCTGTAGTCGGGAGGAACGGTTGGCGCAGGTGCTGACGGTAGATGACCCGGTCCTGGCGAGCAGTAGTCACACGAGGTCGTCCGCTTCTAGCGCCATCCCGGGTGCTGCCGCTGGCTTGGAATCGGGTCCACAGACGACAGATGGTCGAGGTTGCCACGCCCATGACATTTGCAATGGCAGTTGGGCGATTTCCAGCTTGCAATCGCCCGATTGCTCTCTCCCGGTCAATGGCGCTCAGTCTTGGCATGCTTCTACTGTACAAATGGCTGATTTCAGACAGTGGACGGAGACAGGTTTTTGTTCCTTGTGTGAGCTGAGTACTGTTAACGAAAAAAATCAGGTCTGGCACCTTTTGTGTGGGCTGCGCGAGCGAAAAACAGTCTCAATCTTCAGCACGCTGCAGAGAGCGCACTCTGGGCGCTGCACACATGATTTTCACAGGCTACGTGCAGGACACTATGCTAACTCATGCTCGTGCAGAATTTTCACCTGAAACCCACCTTTAGTGCATGAATTTTAACAAAACCTTAAATAACTCTTAACTTGCGTTTCTTTTGGAGTTCAGTATACTAATACTAAGGTGGACTGGTGGGGAGCCACCACCCTGCCATGTGCTGACAAAACCGAGTAAGTCAATTATTTTTCAAAAATGATATTCTTCGTTCATCAAAAGGTAGAAATTAATGCGCATCTGTTGTGTTAATTTCGACTTTGTAGAATGCAGATAAGTAAATATGAACAAGTAAGTCCACAACCAAAAACAACTTTTTCAGTGTACATGAATGTTTTGGCAAAACCAAGTATATTAGAAGGGCGCTTGTTCTGAGCGACGCTTAGTTCTCGAGATAGTTGTGACCAGATGACGTCATTTATACTTTCGTCATCGGAGATCTTGGTGTCATTTCCCAGTTCTGTGTTTTGCAGTCGTTTTGATTGACTTGACAAGTTCAGTAAACCAATGACACTTAATTTTTGCGAAGCAACTGAATATGAAAAGAAAAGAAAGCGTGCAGAAGTATGTTTGGGTCCTGCAAGACTTTATGACCAACGATTTCTCCCTTGGAAGTAAATGAAGGTGTCTGCTTTTCGTCTGCTTTGAAGGTAGGGAGATTTTACAGCGCACACGGTACATTGCAAGTCGTATTGGACAAGAATTTTGTTATTCTTCTTTCTTCGAAGTACCATAGATTTTTTTCTTGGCCATATTTTCGACCGGTGCATCGTACAGTGAAGTTGTGATTCGCGTGTACAGTGAAGTTGTGATTCAAAGTGAGGGAACGTAAACACATTTCAAAGGATCCTAACTAAATCTTAGGTACAAGTACAACTAAGCTTAGTTGAACATTTCAGATAATCTCTTAATGATTCTTTGAGTCCCTTTCCTACCATGAGTACACAACATTGCAGACAACCCCTAATGATTCTTTGAGTCCCTTTCCTACCATGAGTACACAACATTGCAGACAACCCTTAATGATTCTTTGAGTCATTTTCCTACCATGAGTACACAACATTGCAGACAACCCCTGATGATTCTTTAAGTCCCTTTCCTGCCATGAGTACACAACATTGCAGACAACCCTTAATGATTCTTTAAGTCCCTTTCCTACCATGAGTACACAACATTGCAGACAACCCTTAATGATTCTTTGAGTCCCTTTCCTACCATGAGTACACAACATTGCAGACAACCCTTAATGATTCTTTGAGTCCCTTTCCTACCATGAGTACACAACATTGCAGACAACCCTTAATGATTCTTTGAGTCCCTTTCCTACCATGAGTACACAACATTGCAGACAAGCCCTTAATGATTCTTTGAGTCCTTTTCCTACCATGAGTACACAGCATTGCAGACAACCCTTAATGATTCTTTGAGTCCCTTTCCTACCATGAGTACACAACATTGCAGACAACCCCTTAATGATTCTTTGGGTCCCTTTCCTACCATGACTACACAACATTGCAGACAACCCTTAATGATTCTTTGAGTCATTTTCCTACCATGAGTACACAACATTTCAGATAATCCCTTAATGATTCTTTGAGTCCCTTTCCTACCATGAGTACACAACATTGCAGACAACCCTTAATGATTCTTTGAGTCCCTTTCCTACCATGAGTACACAACATTGCAGACAACCCTTAATGATTCTTTGGGTCATTTTCCTACCATGAGTACACAACATTTCAGATAATCCTTGATGATTCTTTGAGTCCCTTTCCTACCATGAGTACACAACATTGCAGACAACCCTTAATGATTCTTTGAGTCCCTTTCCTACCATGAGTACACAACATTGCAGACAACCCTTAATGATTCTTTGAGTCCCTTTCCTACCATGAGTACACAACATTGCAGACAACCCCTTAATGATTCTTTGAGTCCCTTTCCTACCATGAGTACACAACATTGCAGACAACCCTTAATGATTCTTTGAGTCCCTTTCCTGCCATGAGTACACAACATTGCAGACAACCCTTAATGATTCTTTGAGTCCCTTTCCTACCATGAGTACACAACATTGCAGACAACCCTTAATGATTCTTTGAGTCCCTTTCCTACCATGAGTACACAACATTGCAGACAACCCTTAATGATTCTTTGAGTCCCTTTCCTACCATGAGTACACAACATTGCAGACAATCCCTAATGATTCTTTGAGTCCCTTTCATACCATGAGTACACAACATTGCAGACAACCCCTTGATGATTCTTTGAGTCCCTTTCCTACCATGAGTACACAACATTGCAGACAACCCCTTGATGATTCTTTGAGTCCCTTTCCTACCATGAGTACACAACATTCTGCCGTGTATTGGCAGAAGGCAGTAAGTCCAAATTTGGTAAAAATGAGATTTTCATATCATAATGCTGAGGGGAAAAAGGCGCATCTTGTGTCAAAATTTCTAAGATGTGCGATCCATATTTATGGACTTTTTGAAGAAGTAAGTCCACACAAAAAATTTAATCGAAGGATAAAAATCGGCAAATGGAAGCAAGTCCAGGGACTTTTGGTTTTCAGGTTTGCACTGGACTTACTTCCTTGCAAGCCTCAAAACGAGTTTGCATGGTTTAGCGCTCTATGTCCATTAGCCAATCGCGTTCACCCTTTTGTAATCCTGACTGCGGTTAACCAATCAGAACTAAGCTTATTGTATCATTATTTCCCTGGCCTTTGTCGGGGAAAATGGCGATGAGAGCTGCCGACGTGTTCAACTATCCGAAGCAACAGTAAGTTGGTTTGTTTGTTTCATTTTTGTTGTTGGCAGTTTTGTGTTCCGGTCTGAAATGACTCTCTCTCAATAGGTGTTTGGGAATTTACAACGACAACACTGATTTTCTGACTGATTTGGGTATTCCAATGTGCACTTGCATTACGGAGCTAGCAAGTAAAATGCCTTAGTTCAAATTAATGCCCATTAATTTTATTATAGTTTTGTTGTTGTACGCTACTTCCACCGTGACTTCTTGACTATTCACCTCTGATATTTTCATCATGATATTTATGGATGCATTTAGCATGTTTCTAATACAAAGAGATAGTTGTTTTGATCTAGAATGAGTGACTTGTGGTCTTGAGCACTGACAGCGTGTTAGATCTGGAACGGCAGTATGACATTATACTGGAGGATTGTTCTCCGGTCTCTTTGTGCTTCCAACCATCGGAATAAGTATTATGTCCTATTGTATTTGACAGAAATGTGATTCGAAGTGGGACAGGCAGCGACGACAGCTGCAGCACACAGTCTGAGGGATACTCGCCACCACTGCCCCTTTATGTTCAAGGGCCCAAAACAAGGTATGTTTCACTGACACAGCCAAAAATAGCGTGCAACATTTTTTCATTCCTTTCTTTTCTCGGGCTGAAGAGGTATATTTTAAAACGAGCAACATCTTTACATCATTTTCGTTGCAGTAGTATTAGTATCATCATCAGCAGCAGTAATCGTTTGTCATTATAGTCGCCCGGAGGGGGGGGGGGGGAGGTGATGTGCGCGGGAGAGGAAAAGGATGATGTGAAGGAGGGTGGGGAGGAGATTTGTCAATAAAATGTCTCACTTTTGCTGCCTTTTTCATTTGACAGATGTGTAAGCGTTGCTGGCAGGTTCCAACTGCGAGATACAACCACCTCGGCTTGCAGGAGAAGAGGCCACAATGGACCTTGCCCAAATGAAAATGCCAGCAACATACGACGGTTATGGGCCAAAGGAGAGGAAGAGGAGTAATACTGACAACTTTTGACAATAACAGATGCTGAGCGCAGAGATGCAGAACGTGGGGACGAGGAGGGGGAGGGGGTGGGGGGGATTGTATGTTTGTTAGTTATCCAAACAGGCTCATGGAACAAAAATCTACATCCAGTTAATCGCTGTAGTTGATAATTGTCATCAGTCGGATGGCAGAATGTCAGTGAATCGTTTTAGAAGGGATGTAGACTGTAACTGGGGTGATAAATGAATATACTACCTCATAGTTTGCAGGTTTGTGGTTTTGCTAATTGAACACTCAACTACAATGTGTGTGGACAGTGTGTGAATTACTATGTAATTCTACTAGCAAATGTAGTGCGCATGGTGTACAACTACAAATGGTTATATAGTTCATCACACAGTTTTCAAGACTAATTAACCAAATTTTGTTCAAAAGTGGAACACTTCAGCTGAAAGTCAACACTGCACGATCAGGGGCGGACGAGGGGGGGGGGGCACAGGGGGCACGTGCCCCCCCCCCCAAAAAAAAAAAAAAAAAAAAAGAAGAAGAAAAAAAAAAAGATTTTTCTATGCTGATTCTATGACCATTTCTAAGTTCAAATGGCACCAAATGGCACCATTTTGCTTCTTTGGGTAAAAAATTTTTCCGGGGGGGCATGCCCCCGGACCCCCCTAGCAAATTCGGGCGCTTCGCGCCCATCACATTCACTTTCGATTCAAAGTGCCCCCCCCCTTACAAAGCAACTGATCCGCCCCTGACGATAATATGGTTAACTCTGGTATAATGGCGGTTTGTCAAACCATTTCATTTTGTCACACTGTTGCTTTAATTTTGTGTCCTTTGGAAATCAAGACTGCACGATTATCTATTGTTAATTCTGGTATAATGGCGGCTTGTCAAACCAGTTCTTTTTTTCATGCTGTTGGTTAAATTTTGTGTACTTTGGAAATCAAGACTGCACGATGACCTATTCTTAATTCTGGTATAATGGCGGCTTGACACACTAGTTATTTTTGTCATGCTGTTGCTTTAATTTTGTGTCCTTTGGAAATCGTTAGTCAAACTCAATAAATAAAACGTCTTATTGTCAGATCCTGGATTCGTATTCTTATCAGCAAACGAAAGCGAGAAAGACAGTGAGAAGGAAAGAAAAAGTGTGTGTGCGTGTGTGTGTGTGTGTGTGTGTGTGTGTGTGTGTGTGTTACAGACAAGCAGCAACAAAAAAAAGCGTGTGTGTGTAAACGTTTTCTTAGATTTTTATTTTAATGTTAAAAGACTTGCGTTCAAGTCAATATTTGTCTTGTGAATATCAAAAGAGAGTATCAAGACTTGTATTAAAAATAATGGTCTTTTTAAACGATACCAATGACACAAGAACGGATTAACAATAAAGTTAATCATGAGTGAGTGACCACAGAATGATAAGCAAAACGAGGAACCAAGACAAAGACTAACTTGAGCATGTGTTGAAATTTAAGAAAACGGGAACATTTGTCTCAGTTAATCACAAAAGAAAATACACCAAGGAAGTTGTTTGTGCATTCAGAAATTCACGAAATCACTGGACGTAAAGTCACATTTGAAAAAAAGTTCCAAAAGCAGTGCTGCGTGTATTTTCTTTTACTTTCAATTTTCGGAGATAATAAATTAGCAGAAAGCAGTAAGTCCACTTGCTGCTCTATGCCCTTTTCTCAGCCAGATATATCGACCAGGATATAATATGGCAGAAAGCAGTAAGTCCAATGCTGCTTTTTGCCATTTTTTTTAAATAAGATTTAAGTCGGGATATAATTTGGCAGAAAGCAGTATGTCCTCTTACTGCCTTTTACCATTATGTTTGAGTGAATGAGTTTAGGGAATTAATTCGGCAAAAGGCAGTAAGTCCACAAAAATCATTATTTCTAAGTGATGAATCAAATGAGGGTTTTAATATTCATAGCAGAAACGCACAATAATGCCCTACATGTTATCAGCAAACAAAAAAATCATTTAAAGCTTTTCATTCCAAAACAGTGATGCAAACAGAAAATGTCGATTTTCTCGAAACTATGTTTCATGGACTTGCTTCCTTCTGCCTTTACACGGCAGTATTGCAGACAACCCTTAATGATTCTTTGAGTCCCTTTCCTGCCATGAGTACACAACATTGCAGACAACCCTTAATGATTCTTTGAGTCCATTTCCTACCATGAGTACACAACATTGCAGACAACCCCTAATGATTCTTTGAGTCCCTTTTCTACCATGAGCACACAATATTGCAGACAAACCCTTAATGATTCTTTGAGTCCCTTTCCTACCATGAGTACACAACATTGCAGACAACCCCTAATGATTCTTTAAGTCCCTTTCCTACCATGACTACACAACATTGCAGACAACCCCTTAATGATTCTTTGAGTCCCTTTCCTACCATGAGTACACAACATTGCAGACAACCATTAATGATTCTTTGGGTCCCTTTCCTACCATAAGTACACAACATTGCAGACAACCCTTAATGATTCTTTGAGTCCCTTTCCTACCATGAGTACACAACATTGCAGACAACCCCTAATGATTCTTTGGGTCCCTTTCCTACCATGACTACACAACATTGCAGACAACCCTTAATGATTCTTTGAGTCATTTTCCTACCATGAGTACACAACATTGCAGCCAACCCCTTAATGATTCTTTGAGTCCCTTACCTACCATGAGTACACAACATTTCAGATAATCCTTTAATGATTCTTTGGGTCCCTTTCCTACCATGACTACACAACATTGCAGACAACCCTTAATGATTCTTTGAGTCCCTTTCCTACCATGAGTACATAACATTGCAGACAACCCCTAATGATTCTTTGAGTCCCTTTCCTACCATGAGTACACAACATTGCAGACAACCCTTAATGATTCTTTGAGTCCCTTTCCTACCATGAGTACACAACATTGCAGACAACCCCTAATGATTCTTTGAGTCCCTTTCCTACCATGAGTACACAACATTGCAGACAACCCTTAATGATTCTTTGAGTCCCTTTCCTACCATGAGTACACAACATTGCAGATAATCCTTTAATGATTCGTTGAGTCCTTTTCCTACCATGAGTACACAACATTTCAGACAACCCCTAATGATTCTTTGAGTCCCTTTCCTACCATGAGTACACAACATTGCAGACAACCCTTAATGATTCTTTGAGTCCCTTTCCTACCATGAGTACACAACATTGCAGACAACCCTTAATGATTCTTTGAGTCCCTTTCCTACCATGAGTACACAACATTGCAGACAACCCTTAATGATTCTTTGAGTCCCTTTCCTACCATGAGTACACAACATTGCAGACAACCCCTAATGATTCTTTGAGTCCCTTTCCTACCATGAGTAAACAACATTGCAGACAACCCCTTAATGATTCTTTGAGTCCCTTTGTGCCATGAGTACACAACATTGCAGACAACCCCTAATGATTCTTTGAGTCTCTTTCCTACCATGAGTACACAACATTTCAGACAACCCCTAATGATTCTTTGAGTCCCTTTCCTACCATGAGTACACAACATTGCAGACAACCCCTCAATGATTCTTTGAGTCCCTTTCCTACCATGAGTACACAACATTGCAGACAACCCCTTGATGATTCTTTGAGTCCCTTTGTGCCATGAGTACACAACATTGCAGAAAACAACTAATGATTCTTTGAGTCCCTTTCCTACCATGAGTACACAACATTGCAGACAACCCCTAATGATTCTTTGAGTCCCTTTTCTACCATGAGCACACAATATTGCAGACAAACCCTTAATGATTCTTTGAGTCCCTTTCCTACCATGAGTACACAACATTGCAGACAACCCCTAATGATTCTTTAAGTCCCTTTCCTACCATGAGTACACAACATTGCAGACAACCCCTTAATGATTCTTTGAGTCCCTTTCCTACCATGAGTACACAACATTGCAGACAACCCCTAATGATTCTTTAAGTCCCTTTCCTACCATGACTACACAACATTGCAGCCAACCCCTTAATGATTCTTTGAGTCCTTTTCCTACCATGAGTACAAAACATTGCAGACAACCTTTAATGATTCTTTGAGTCCCTTTCCTACCATGAGTACACAACATTGCAGACAACCCTTAATGATTCTTTGAGTCCCTTTCCTACCATGAGTACACAACATTGCAGACAACCCTTAATGATTCTTTGAGTCCCTTTCCTACCATGAGTACACAACATTGCAGACAACCCCTAATGATTCTTTGAGTCCCTTTCCTACCATGAGTACACAACATTGCTGACAACCCTTAATGATTCTTTGAGTCCCTTTCCTACCATGAGTACACAACATTGCAGACAACCCCTAATGATTCTTTGAGTCCTTTTCCTACCATGACTACACAACATTGCAGCCAACCCCTTAATGATTCTTTGAGTCCCTTACCTACCATGAGTACACAACATTGCAGATAACCCCTTAATGATTCTTTGAGTCCCTTTCCTACCATGACTACACAACATTGCAGACAACCCCTAATGATTCTTTGAGTCCCTTTCCTGCCATGAGTACACAACATTGCAGACAACCCCTAATGATTCTTTGAGTCCCTTTCCTACCATGAGTACACAACATTGCAGACAACCCCTAATGATTCTTTGAGTCCCTTTCCTACCATGAGTACACAACATTGCAGACAACCCTTAATGATTCTTTGAGTCCCTTTCCTACCATGACTACACAACATTGCAGACAACCCCTAATGATTCTTTGAGTCTCCTTCCTACCATGAGTACACAACATTGCAGACAACCCTTAATGATTCTTTGAGTCCCTTTCCTACCATGAGTACACAACATTGCAGACAACCCTTAATGATTCTTAGTTTAAGTCCCTTTCCTACCATGAGTACACAACATTGCAGACAACCCTTAATGATTCTTTGAGTCCCTTTCCTACCATGAGTACACAACATTGCAGACAACCCTTAATGATTCTTTGAGTCCCTTTCCTACCATGAGTAAACAACATTGCAGACAACCCCTTAATGATTCTTTGAGTCCCTTTCCTACCATGAGTACACAACATTGCAGACAACCCCTAATGATTCTTTGTGTCCCTTTCCTACCATGAGTACACAACATTGCAGACAACCCTTAATGATTCTTTGAGTCCCTTTCCTACCATGAGTACACAACATTGCAGACAACCCTTTAATGATTCTTAGTTTAAGTCCCTTTCCTACCATGAGTACACAACATTGCAGACAATCCCTTAATGATTCTTAGTTTAAGTCCCTTTCCTACCATGAGTACACAACATTTCAGACAACCCCTAATGATTCTTTGAGTCCCTTTCCTACCATGAGTACACAACATTGCAGACAACCCTTAATGATTCTTTGAGTCCCTTTCCTACCATGAGTACACAACATTGCAGACAACCCTTAATGATTCTTTGAGTCCTTTTCCTACCATGAGTACACAACATTGCAGACAACCCTTAATGATTCTTTGAGTCCCTTTCCTACCATGAGTACACAACATTGCAGACAACCCCTGATGATTCTTTAAGTCCCTTTCCTACCATGACTACACAACATTGCAGCCAACCCCTTAATGATTCTTTGAGTCCTTTTCCTACCATGAGTACAAAACATTGCAGACGAAATAGATTCTCGAAATAACTATTATATAACCTAATAAAGTGTACCAGTATGCATGCTGATTTTCAGGGTTTGTGACTTGTGTCCGATACTTTTCACTCCCTAGTACCCGCCACAATTCTTATTCATTGAACTAACTTTCCGTGTTCGTCATTTTAACGTGAGTACAGTGCTTTGTGTTGCTCGCTCTCACGTGCAGTCGCCATTGTTTATTTGCTAACTTTACATTGCTATAAAACAAATCACGCATACCAGATTTACTGGATAAGTTGTTTCTTCGTTCTGTCTCTTTACTTTGTTGCTGGGTCGAAAAATACACGTGCAAAACGTGACGTCATTCCAATGGTAGATGACAAAAGTGCAAGTGCTATCTGCAGCACAATTTCAATCCTGAACTGTGCTCCTTGTAACATTCCATTACGTTTGATATTACGTCTGTGGCACGACATTTAAACATGTGTACTTTCTTTTACCGTTGAGCATATTTGGTACAAAAAGAAACATTGCCAAATCGTTACATGCAAAAAATAAACAATTACTACATTTTGGTCAATCTGTTGAACTTTCAAAATACAATGAGCAGACTACTTTGTTAAAAAACACACCACAAAAAACAAAAACAAAC